>NW_027098964.1:5925739-6033239 GCF_037042795.1 Molothrus aeneus
GGTGTCCTTGGTTCCATGAGGCCCTGCTGGGTCACAGTGGAGCCTTTGTGCTATTCATTTTCATGGTGTCACAATGGTCTCCAGTACTCCATGAGGCCACGCTGTAAAACAGTGGACCCTTGGTTCCATGAGTTTCCATTCCATCAGGATGATCTCTTGCATTCCATGAGGCCCTGCTGTGTCACTATGGAGCCTTTGTTCCATGTGGTCCCATTGCGACACAATGGTCTCCAGCGCTCTATGAGGCTGCACCATGAAACTTTGGACACTTGCTTTCATGAGATTCCATGGTGTTGCTATGGTTCCCTGGGTCCCATGAGGCCCCTCTTTGTAACAATTCAGACTTGGTTCCATGAGATTCCACAGTGTCACAGTATTTACTTGGTTTCTTGAGAGCCTGATGTGTTGACAGTTGTCCGTTGGCTCCTTGAGATTCCATTCCATCACAGTGGTGTCTTTGGTTTCATAAAACCCAGGTTTGTCACAACGGAGCCTTGGTTTTAGGATATTCCATTGCAACACAGTGGTCTCACCACTATGAGGCTGCACGGTAAAACAGTGCACACTTGGTTCCATGAGATTCCATTAGGTAACAATGTTGTCCTGTGTTCCATTAGACCAGGCTCTGTCACTATGAACACTTGCTTGCACGAGCCTTGGAAATGTCCCATCAGCACCTGGGCTCCATCAGGCCCTGTTGTGTTGACAATTTACTCCTTCTTCCAGGACATTTCATTGCCTCACAATGGTCTCCTTGGTGCCATGAGGCCCCTCTGTTTCACAACAGAGCCTTGGTTCTGTGAGTTTCCATTGGGTCACAGTGATCTCCTGTATTCCATTAAGGCTGGCTGTGTCACCCTGGTCACTTGGTTCCATGGGCAGTGGCAATGTTGACAGTGGCACCCCACAGTCTTACAAGTGACAGTTTGTTCCATGATATTCCATGGAGTCACAACAGTCACTTGGGTTCCAAGCAGATGCCTGGTGTTGCCACCGCTTGGGGCGTGGCGTCCCGGGTCGAGGACGGTTTGGTGGCAGCGCCTCTGCCGCATGGGCCAAGCACACGCATACACCAATGTGGTGGACAGTAACTGGCACTTATTAATGGTTAGGCAGGGTCATTTATAACAGGGGGTAACGGTCAGTTAACGGTAAAAGGGGAGGGGTTCCACCTAAGCGTAACATCACTTGAGACTTCGCGATATCTCCCCACAGCCTGGAGAAGGGAAGCTCAGCCCAAATATCCTGCGGGTCCCTGGACTGGTGTTTTTTGGAGGAAAATCTTTGGATCTTACAGGACTCCAAAGCCAAGCCACAGATGCCCCTTGGGACGTAGCGGAGCATCATGAGAGCCAGGAGATCCTCATAGAAGCCAAGAGACCGTCATGGAGCCAAGGCTGCAGTGGGTCACAGAGGAACCTTGTGGAAGCTAGGAGAGCAGTGTGAGGCTATGGAACAACATGGCACCAAGGTTTCACCGGGACTTGACAGAACCTCATGGAATCAAGGAAGCATTGTCAGCCTCTGGAATCAGCATCTGCAAGAGGGGGGACAATTTTCTGCTCCCTCCTGGGATGTTGGTGGACAATAAAGCCTGAGGCAGCCTCCCAAGTGTCCACCTGTATCATTAGTGTGGGTGAAATCTGGGGGGATGCTCTGTCAACCCTGCTGCTCCTCCTGGCTGGGCATGGAGCTGCTGGGACACTGGGGTGTGGGGGGAATCCTTAGTGGTGTGCAAGGAAAAGTTCACCACAAGCAGCACTGGACTGAGACATGCACGTAAAGTGAGATAGAAGAGAAAGCAAGATAGCAGAGCAAGTGACACAACAAATGCCATCAAGAGCAAGATAACAAGTTTTAACTTGCAAACAGCAAAATTAGCTAAAACCAGGTTAGACTGAAGAAGCACCAAGCATGGGCTGATGATACAGGTAAAAAGTTCTACACCAGCTGCACCCAGCCCCTCATTCCCCAAAGAGTTGAACATGTCTGGATAGCAAGGGGTGTTACTCAAATTTCCCACAAACTGCACACACCTAGGTCAAAAACATCCCGATACTCAACTGAGGGTTCTGTCTTCAGAAATTCACAAAAGATCTCCAAGTGCAAAAAGAGGAAAGTGTTTTAGTGTTTGTGTGTATCTGGACTGCCTGGGAAGGGACATCTTTGGAGTAACTAAGCAGGGCCTCTCAGACAGATTCATCACTTCACCCACCCAAGGAAGTGAGGGGAAACACAACAAGAGTTGTGTAGTTGTGTAAGGTAGTTTGTACCTCCCTGTTGTGGTTTTTGGTCCCTTCACAAAAGAACCATTTTAGTGTGTGCATCTGGACTGTCTGGGAAGGAGGGGACACCTTTGGAGTAACTAATCAGGACCTCTCAGGCAGCTTCATCCCTTCACCCACCCAGGGAAGCAAAGGGGAACACAGCAAAGGCTGTGTGATTGTGTAACTTAACTTATCTCCTTGTTGTGGTTCTGGTCTCTTCACAAAATGAGTGAAAACCTCAGTGCAAAAGTTAAAGCTGAGTTTTGTGCTCTGCTCGCTAAATACAATGCCAAACCAGGAAGTTTGGGCAGAGAACTAGTTTAATTTAGAAAATGTTATTGACAGAATATGTTCTTTACAACATGAAACAAAATTAAAACTGGCCAAAAATAAGACCATCCTCTGCTCAGTTTTGGGAGCTTGTCTCACAGCAGTGATAGAGACCTGTTTTAAGTGAAGAAGTGAGGAAACAGCAGTAGTGGATTCCCCATAAAACCTAGTTGAAATTTTGCAAAAACAATTAAATGAAGATAGAAACAAGATCTATATGTTGCGAGCTGCCCTTAGAGAGGAACATGTTAAGAATTCACATAATACTGATTCTTCTACAGAGGCAAAGGAAACTCCTCACATTAAACAGATCTATCCCCATAAGGAACTTGAGGTGGTAAAAAATTGTGGGGAATACTGCTGTCCTCACTTGAGACCCTTGGTTCGAACAGAATATAACTATATTAATGATGAGGATCTTGACCCACATATCACAACTAAACAAATACCATTCAGTGCTACCGAATTAGCTAAGCTGTAAAAAGAATTCGGGCACCTCCCACAAGAATCGGAGACACAATATGTCTTCCGAGTGTCCCTCAGTGGTGGAGATCAAATTAAATTAACTGAAAAGGAGGCCACTGGGGACGTGGAGTCTTCTTAACAACAGGAGATCAGGAGATAAGCGTGATGCATGGTCCCTGACACAGGGTGCGTCCTTCTGGACCGGGAGAATGAATCCTTTGGAAAGGGGTGACCCCCTGGCAATCGCTGGCACCACCAACCAGCTCTTAGAAAGCGTCCACAAAGCCGCCTGCCTGCAAATCATCCATGAAAAGAAATTACATCCTGGTTTTGAATGCCCAATGCAATTACCTGTGAAGCCAGAACTAATGACCCCTTGAATTTGTGGGCTTCCAGAAACGCTTAAACCTACAGCAATGACTCTACAGAAAACCATAATGGCTTCAAGTCCTGTAGAAAGACTAGAAACTTTCCTCAGGAACTCCACTGACCACACTGGAACTACTGATCCTGGCTTCACTCCATACTCTTCCCCCTCACAGTCCTCAGCTTCTCAATCTGATTCACCTGCCAGTAACTGTAAAGTTTGGACATGGGGTGAAGTTGCAGTAGATCTGATTAATTATTGTAGACAATATGGACCTATAAAAACCCCGGAGGAGAAATCAGAGAAAAAAAAAGGTGTTTGGTTTATTGGGGCTCTTCACAGTGAAAATATAGAGAAAGGAAAACAGATCTCTAACTGCCACCATTGGTGGTTGTTGGGAATTCAAAAGTGGGTCCCCAAAGAGGTGATGGATGGTTTGCCCCTTGATAAATTGCAGAAAATACTAAATAATTAGCACCAAATTCATCGGCTCAACCCAGTGCACCCCTCACTTCTCAGGAACCAAAACTAACCCTCCCCCAGCTTCTCCCACAGAACACGAGCAGCCAGCCAAAATTAACCCTCTGTCAGCTTCTCTCTTAGAATCCAGGCAGCGGAACCCTCCCCTGGGATTCTCAGAACATGGGCAGTGAACCAAATCCAATAGAGTTTTCGGGAAACAAATCTCTCTGCCGCTTACAGGTGGGCAAAGGGGCGGAGCGTGGGTTTATTTAAGAATGCTCACTAAAAATAAATCAGGAGATATATTAATCACAGCTATCATGGGGCCCAAAAGAGTACTAGTAACCTTTTTGATTGACACTGGAGCTCTCTGCACTAACAAAAAAGGATGCCCAGAGGTGTGGAATTGTTCCAACTAAGAGACAATGCTGTGTTCTTAATGCTCTGGGAACTACAGAATCTATGAATGTTGCCTCAGTCAAACTGACACTCCCTGGAAATGAGCATCAACTAGTCATCAAAATGGTAATTGGGAACATTCCAAATAATTGATTAGGAATGTTTGTCCTTGCTGGGAGGCAGTGGGAAGACTCTGAGGGATTTCTGTGGTCTTTTGGCACACTGCCACTTAACATTAGGCTGCTTCAAACTGCACCCTCCCTACCATATAGTAAAACAACTAATGTAAAACAATACCCTCTACCTTCTGGTGCCAGAGAAGGTATCAAACTGGTTATACAGGACTTGAGAAACGAAGGGCTAACAACTCACACACATTCTCCTTATAATTCACCCATATGGCCAGCCTGAAAAGCCAATGGGAAGTGGAGATTAACAATAGATTTTTGCAGGCTTAATGCCAACACAGAGCCTCTTACAGCAGTGGTCCCAAACTTAGCTGAGTTAATAACATCAATTCAAGAAAAGGCTCACTCAATCATGGCAATGGCAACTATGGATGTCAAAGACATCTTCTTTATGATACCTATACAGCCAGAAGATAGGGACCATTTTGCCTTCACTTGGGAAAGGACAGCAATACACTTGCACTAGGCTTCCCCAAGGCAACAAACACTCCCCCACTTTGGCCCACCATGCTTTAGCCCAGGAATTAGGAAAAATACCCAAACCTGATCCTGTAGCTGATAATCAATACATTGATGACATTCTGGTGGGGGGAGGGGGGCAGAGGGTTGAAATAGAGGTAGTAGGGGAACATCAGCAGAAAATAATCGCTCACTTAGAAAGTCTTGATTTGCAGATTCTCCCAGAGAAAATTCAGAAGCCTTCTCAGGAAGTGAAGATTTTGGAAATTTGGAGGAAAGGAGATACAACATGTATTCCACCCGATATCCTAACCTCTTTAGATCAGATTCAAACGCCTGAATTGAGGAAAGATCTCCAGCAAGCTCTAGGACTATTAGTGTTCTGGAGAAAACACATCCCAGATTTCTCAATAATTGCTAGGCCGCTTGTTGACTTGCTGAGGAAAGGGGTGAAATGGGATTGGACACCTTCTCAGGAAGAAGCATTACAATTACTGATTTTTGAGGCAACAGCTCACCAAGCACTAGGCTCTATCCATCCCACAGATCCCTTTCAGGTGGAATGGGGATTTGCCTCCTCAGGGCTATCAGTACACATTTGGCAGTGGGGTCCACTGCCAAATGGTTCTTATTCCTGTGGTTTCCAAGATGCTGAGAAAAGATACACTACCTGGGAAAAGGGGATGTTTTTTGGTTAGCTTAGCACTCCTAGAAGAGGAAAAAATTGCACAACAGCCTATTGTATTAAGAGACCCTTTCAAAGTTATCAAAATCGTCACTAATGGGACCCCCCCTCGCCTGATGGGGTAGCCCAAAGGGCCTCAGTTAGAAAATGGTATGCTCAGATGGAAGCCTACTGTAACACTGTCTCAATAATGGAAGATGCAGCTAAAAATCTAACAATCCAAGGCACTGAGAGCCTGGTTAGCAGCCAAGATAAATCTCCTCTGTAATCAAAGCTGCCCTTCCTTTCGCCCTGGAACTAGCAGCAAGTTCTTGGTTCACAGATGCCTCTGCAAAACAGGAAGGGAAGGTAGGGAGATATAGAGCAGCTGCCTTACACATTTCATCTGGTGAAAGAATCATTACCGAAGGGGAAGGCAGCGCTCAGGCTGGGGAACTCATAGCTGTTTGGAGTGTTTTCTGACGTGAGGCACAGAACATTTCTCTTGTCTGCATTTACACCGACTCTTACGCAGTGTACAAAGGTTGTACCAAGTGGCTTCCTTTCCGGCAGCAAAATGATTGGGAAGTTCACAGAATTCCAGTGTGGCAAAAGGAAAAGGGGCAAGAAATTTTAGATGTCGCAGGCCAAGGAAATTTTGCTGTTGGTTGGGTAGCTTCTCACCAAACAGATGGAAACCCAGCAGGAGAGTGGAATAATAGAGCTGATGAGCTAGCAAGGCTCAGCCCCCTGAAAAAGGAACAAATTACTGAGGACTGGGATCAACTATCAGAATGGCTGCATGTAAAAAGACAGCACACAGGTACAAAAGATTTGTACAAAGAAGCTCATGCTCGTGGTTGGCCGGTTACCAGGGAAATGTGTAAAACATGCGTATCAGCCTGCGAGCAATGTCGCATGTGGCTGGAGAGACATCCTTTAGAAGATGACCCTCTGCGTTTAAGAAAGGGTAAAGGCTTATAGGACGTGTGGCAGGCAGACTATATCAGCCCCTTTAAGAAGTCAGGAGGTAAACACTTTGTGCTAGTAGGAGTAGAACTTGTATCTGGGTTGGTTCAAGCTGATGCTTTGAAAAGAGCTACAGGTGATAATAGTTAAAGCTTTGCAGGGGTGCTTTGGAACTTTCCCAAAGCCACAGGAAATTCAATCTGATCACAGGTCCCACTTCACTGCGAGAGGTGTACAGCATTGGGCAAAAGGTGAAGGAATTAAGCGGTCTTTCCACACCCCTTCCTACCCTCAAACTAACGGGATCTTAGAAAGGACCAATGGTTTTTTGAAAGGACTTCTGAAGCCCCGGGAGGGAAATTGGGATGTTCGGTTATGGGAAGCTGTTAAAAGAGTGAACAGAGTAGATGGGGGGTGAATGGATGTCCCAAAATCACTGCCTTTTGCCCAACAGCTCCAAGCATCATTCCCGCACTACGGGGACCTGAGAATTCAAAAAATCCAGCACATTACCCTGGGCAACCTGTTCTGGTGGACCTCCCTACTGTAGGGGAAGTAGCACTAGTGCTGAAAACCCCTCTGAAGAAATATGCATGGGTAGCCTCTGATGCTCTAGGGAAAGAGCATTGGATAAATACATGCTGGATAATCCTATCATTTTAACTCTTTTCTGCCTCTCAGTGGAAGGATTTCTGTTGTTTTTACTTTTACAGAAGAACCCCGAGGGACATGAGAATCATCAGAACCATGATAACACTGGTGATGCTTTTCTGCATCCTACCACAATTCCATGGACAGGATCCTGCTGAGTGGTTGTGGTCTGAAGCTACCCTCCATCACACTAATGTTCTAGGAGCGTGTCCCAAGGGTGGCCACCCGAACCTACAGCCTGTAGTGCTGCATGACCCCCAGGTATATGGTCCAAGTGAGTGGGGATGGGATCAGAAGGACTGGACTAGAACCCTAACTGGAACAATTGGTGAGTCGATTGTGGTAGCATGCAGAAAAGTGGAAAGATCTCTCTATGAGAAATCCACCTCCATTACAGTTTCTGGAAATTTTATGGAACCAGGTGGGAAAAATGATCTGGATATCCCTTCAGCGAGACTATCCTACAAACAAGTGGGAGTGTGCCAAACAAATTCCCCTTACGCTGTGCTGCTGCCAGGATATGTTGGTAGTTACATTCTAGGTCCCAAAACGAACAATGTTGCAAGTACAAAGGATAGTAAAAATGAACCAATTGATTGCTGGCATAATTTTACTTTAACTAAACCAACTTATGTGACATGCCGCTGGCAAAATAACTTAACCAACCTGTTAGGTTGAAAAGGCTTAGCTCATAAATTTAAGATAGACGCTATAACAAAACCCACGCTGAGTACCGTAGTTACATCCCAGTGGAATAGAAGGGACTGAGAGCATGAAGCCCACACTGAGTACCATAGTTACACCCCAATGGGTAGAAGGGACTGAGAGCACAAAGCTGACATTGAGTACAGTAGTTACATCCCGGTGGGCAGAAGGGACTGAGACTACGAAGCCCACATTAAGTACAATAGTAATACCCCAATTGGTAGAAGGAACTGAGAGTCCCCTTAGTCAATGTGTTACCGAATGGCCTTGGTCCCAGGCTTTTGTTCACTTTGCAGGAATGGGAAAAACAAAAAACCTGGCAGCTTCAAGGGGTAGTGGGAGAAGAAATTACCATAGGGTGCTGAATGATTAACGGAACTACTTATAGTAAAGCAATCTCAATCAGTGTTTTGACAGAACAGACAAATAAGCGTGAACAGGTTTGTACGCACTCAAGCACACAAGACTGTTGGCACAATTTTACATTAACACAAACTGCAGAAGTAGTTTGTCTTTGGTCCAAAAATACTGAAGGCCTTTCTCTTAAGTTCATAATAAATGCTATGACCCAACCTTCTACTACCACCACTCCAGCCCAACCATTGCTTTATGCTTAGTCTGAGAATTTTTGAAATTGGACCGTATATAATCAGGAAAACTGATCAACAACAAATATTGTTCAATCCGTCACGGTCTCTTAAACAAGTCAAATTGCTGATGCAAAACAATGTCTCAGAAATTCAGCTGGCCTGTTCGCCTTTTTTGCAGACTTCCTTTGAGGGTTGGACCACCTCGCTGTGAAAAGGGAGCTCTTTTAAAAAATGGATGCTAAGAGACATAACTGGTGTTGCGGGAACAGGTTTGGGAATTCTAAATATTATTGATTCAGCAGTACTAATGAATAAATTAGCTGCCACAAATAGAGATTTGACTAAATTTTAACGACCACTACTGTGTTCCCAAAGCCAATAGGATGACTTATTGTTATCAAACACATTACCAAATTGGGAGAAGGTAAATGTAAATGATGACAAATTGGTAATTGATGCACTCAGTGCTACACAAAACAACCTTTCTTTGGCTCTTAG
This sequence comes from Molothrus aeneus, assembly GCF_037042795.1. NCBI lineage: Eukaryota > Metazoa > Chordata > Aves > Passeriformes > Icteridae > Molothrus > Molothrus aeneus. The sequence continues at coordinate 5,934,754 of NW_027098964.1, forward strand.
CTGTATCCAGGCACAATTGTGGATGCAGTCAGTTGCTGCCTCAATTATAAGAGAAGGAGCAGAAGGAACTTTTCCTACTAAAATTCAGAAAATAATTTGGGACAGGGCCACTGATTTTGAAAGAGAATTCCAATCTTGGTGGAACCTGGTGAATTTTACTTATGACCCAATTACAAACACAGCCACAGCTCTTGTGTTAACCATACGCAATGCCTCAGTGCATTTGATATTTTCTATTATTGCATTAGGGCTGAATCATAATGGAGCTATTCTCTATCCTTCTGAACATAGATAATGGGCCCATCAAATAGGTAAAAAATGGCAAACAATTAATTTGGAATCTTGTATTGTCCAAGAACAACGATGGTTCATCTGTGAAAGCAATGCAATTATAGCTCAAGACATTTGTTTGGACACAGAGCAAAACGTCACTTTGAAATTCATCCTAACAAGACTTCTGAAACAGTCCTTATATACATAGGCAATGGGTGTGCATGCTTTAGAACTGCTTGCGATATTGTATTTATAGAAAATGTAGTCGTGGACACAAAAATAATTTGAATTTTTGTGCTTGTAACTTTATCAAAACTGCAAGATGTGATTTTTCTTATGAAGCTCCAGTTACCTCTCGTCACCTTTTACAATCCAATTAAAGACTGATTCACAAACTATTACCTACTCCCATTGGGATGAACATTACTTTGGTAAAGCAATTGTTGCTTCACCAGGACTTAATCGAAATATTAGAGATCAAGAAGAATGAAGAGAAAGCCCTGGTAACTGTTCATCACAATGTGAAAGAAGTACAGCATGTCATAGAGAGAGTAAGAAAAGATGCTGAGCACAGGTGGTGGGACACTCTTTTTGGGTCATCACCTACTGCCACAAGTGTTCTGAACAATATGTGTCATCCAATCATTATCCTTTAGATTCTAGTTTTGATTGGTTTTATCAGCAATCTTATTCATTATGAATTGGAGAATGATGAAACAGTTAACAAAATTGAAGTTTATAATTAATGCAACTTGGCTGATGTCTTCACTATAGACATCCCCAAGACTGTTGACACAAGGTGATTATAAATTAGAGTATGTGTTTTGAAATAATCCTCAATTTTCTTTTGTGATTTTGTGAAAATTACTTTTGATTTTTGGTGATTTGTTTTGAAAAAATTATTTTAAATACTTATTGTATTTGTTTATTGCTTTATTGCCTTTGATTATTTGTGATTTGTTTGGATCATTTGAAGAAATTGTTTTAAAAGAATATTGTTTTAATTATTATTAATTATATTTGTTTGTTTCCCTTTTCACCTTTTTCTATCTTTTCTTTTCCTTCTTTTCTCTTTCTCTCTCTACATACTGTCTCTGTTTTCTGGGATATGCTACCAACGTTTGACAAGTCCTGAAGACTTTGCAACAATACTACGGAACCCTGCTGATGAAGACCTTTGGAAGATTGTCATGAGTCACCGGCTGGTATGAGATGATCTGAAGTTCCCCTCATTTACCTCACGACCATCCATCCCCAGGACAGACATCGGGACACTGAGAATCCTGATCGGAATTCTGGCCTGCCAGTAATGGATGAACACCAAAAATCCTGAGGCCCCTGAGCAGAATTCTGGCCTGCCAAGTGATTGTTCACAGCTGTGTCTTCAGTGACTGCTTCTAGCAGGGCCTGCCAAAGGGCGACCCGGCCTATATGCTTGCACCTGCTTCACGACAATAGACCAGGAATTTTCCCACCTCTTGGCCAGATGAACTTGCTGGGGCAACTTTGGCAGCCCCCCCATGGAAAATCCTTCATCTCCACTACCAGCGTGAGGCACCGAGGTTGAAGCCCCCCTACCAAGGACTGAGACTGAGACACCTGTAATTCTGATGCAGGGGTGCTGGCCTGACTGAAGCAGGATGCCTGCTGAGTGTTGCCTACAGATGTGTTCACTGGACCTAGACTGGTTTCCCCCAGAAAGCAGTCCTGAAACAGTGGGTCCCACTCACTGCTGATACTGACTTATCCTGCTGAGAACATGGACTGTCTGTACCCGTCTTCAATATCTTTTTCCCCCTCAGCAATTTCAATAGACTTCTTCTTCTTCTTGATTGTATCTCTTCCCTCTCAGCCATTTCAAGATTCTGTTTCCCCCTCAGCAATGGACTATAACAGAACTTTGAGTTAACCAGGACTTTTGAGACCATCCCAACGTGACTAGGCAAACTCTATGGGCTGGACTACGAGGACTGCGTCTCTCCACCTTTGGTAGCTATACTCCCTCTCTCTTTCTCCCCCTCTTTTCTGGTTTTTTTTTTCCTTTCCCTAATTCCTTTCACACATTTGCTGTGGTCATTTTATAAAGGTGCATTTGTTTTTGATTGATACTGCAATCCCCTTTCCATGTTATGTTTTGCACCTGAGATCAGTTAACAAACCATCACCACCCCCGTTCGTACAGTGGATCGTGACAGGGAGGGGATAGCAGTGGGGAAGGGTCTGGGAATGGGGGATGATCTGGAACTGGGGCGGGGTCTTGGAGTGGGGAGGGGTCCAGGATTGTGGGCATGGGTCCATTCCGGGATTTGGCCGAGGTCTCTCCCCGGGGTCGGGGACCATTATTGAGTTGAGGTGTCTCCCCTTCCTGATCCCATTCCCATTCCTGATCTCGCCGCTGCTTCCAGGGAATGGTTCTGATCTCAACCCCGACCACAAACCTGAGGGGGTCAAACACCCCAAATCCTGGGGTCAAGCCCCCGACCCCAAATCCTGGGGGTTCCAACACTGGGGGGGAGGTCAAACATCCCTAAACCCAAAGTCTGGGATGTCAACCTCCCCCCTCCACCCTGAAACGCAAATTTTAGGATCAAACCCCCCAAACCCCAGGGTGTCAAACACTCCCCAATTCCCAGATGTTGGGGTTGAATCTCCATGGCCCCAAATCCTGGGGTTTAAAACATCTGGGATGTCCACCACCCCCAATTCCCAAAGTGTGGGGTCAAATATCTCCAAATCCTAAATCTTGAGGCGCCAAACACCCTCAATCTCCAAAGTTTGGGGTTAAAACCCCCAATCCCCAACTCCTCGGGTTTGAAATATCTGGGGTGTCCAACCCTCCTCACCCCCAAAATCTGGGGTCCAATCCCCTGATCCCCAAATCCTGGGGTCAAAACCCCCCATATCTCAAATCCTGGTCAAATACCCCCAAACCCCAAACCCTGGGGTGTCAAACACCCCAACCCCCAAATTTAAGGATGAAATCCCCCAGTCCCCGAAGTCTGGGGGGTCACGCCCTTCCCAATCCCCAACATCCCCCCAAAACCACTCCAGCCCTGGGGGGCACAGTGGGGTTTATTTGGGAAAGCTCCAGGTGCAATGTCTGCAGAGAGACCCTGGGTACAATGCTGGCAAAGACCCCAAAAACCCCTTGGGAACCCCAGAAACCTGTGGGGGAGTGGGAAAAGGGGATTTGGGCTTATCTGGGATGGGGGCAGCTCCAGGTGCAATGTCTGCAGAGAGACCCTGGGTACAATGCTGGGAAAAACCCCCAAAAACTCCTCAGGAACCCCAAAAGCCCCCGGGGGGCTGAGATAGTAGATTTGGGATGGGGATCCAGGGTGGAAGAAGGGGATGTGGGGTTGAAAAAGAAGGATTTAAGATGAAAAAAGGAGATTTTGGGGTAAAAAAGGAATTTTGGGTGGGGGAAGGGGGATTTAGGGTGGGGAGGAGAAAAGGGGGATTGGGGTAGAAAATGAGGGATTTAGGATGCAGAAAGATTTTGGGTGGAAAAAGAGGATTTAGGGTGGGCAGGGAAGCACTTGGGGTGGGAAAAGAGGATTTGGGGTTAAAAAAGGAGATTTTGGGTGGGAAAAGGGGATTTAGGGTGGGCAGGGAAGGATTTGGGGTGGAAAAGGGTTATTTGGGGTAGATAAAGGAGATTTGGGGTGAAAAAAAAAGGATTTCAGGTGAAAAAAACAAGATTTGGGGTGGGGAATTGAGGTGGAAAAGGGAGATTTTGGGATGGGAAAAGGGATTTGGGAACCCACAAAGGATTTGGGCTGGAAAAAAAATAATTTGAGGTGGGAAAAAGGAGGATTTGGGTTTAAAAAAAGGAAGATTTGGGCCGAGCTGAACTTACCTGGGGGAGTGGGGGTGTGGGGGTGTTTGGAGCAGGGCCAGGACCATTTCTGGGGCAGTTTTCTGGGATTTTGGAGTATTTTTCTGGGATTTGGGAGCAGTTTTATGGGATTTAGGGTATTCTGGGGTGGTTTTGAGGGATTTTAGGGTGTTTCTATGGGATTTTGGGGGTGGCTTGGAAGGATTTTAAGGTGTTTGTATGGGATTTTGGGGTGGCTTGGAAGGATTTTAAGGTGTTTTGGGGCAGGTTTTGGGTATTTAGGGGCAGTTTTGAGGCGCTTTTTTGGATCTTGGGGTATTTCAGGCCTTTTTTTTTGGGGGGGGGGGTTAGGGGAATTTTGGTGGGGTTTGGGGTGTTTTGGGTCACTTTTTGGCAAAAGAGATCTTCATGGCGTTGCTCTGGGTGATCTTGAAGCCCTGCAGGGCCTCACGGGCAGCGCCCGCCTGCACCTCTGTGTCGAACTCCACGAAGGCGATGTCGTGGCGCCCGGGCACCAGGCGCACCTCCTTGAACCCTGGGAACCTGAGACGGGGAACGGGGTCAGGAGAGCCTGAAAAAATCTGGGACTGTTCTCCCAGAAACCTGGGAACGTTCCCCAAAAAATCTGGCAGTGTTCCCCCAGAAGCCACGGAATGTTCCCCTAGAAACTTGGGAACGTTCCCCCAGAAACCCAGGAGGGTTCCTAAAAAATCTGGGAGTGTCCCCTAAAAATATTCCAGAAATGGTCCCCCAAAAAATCAGAAATGTTCCCCAACAAAACCAGAAATGTACCCCCCAAAAATCCAGAAGCATCCCGCCCAAAAAACCCTGAAACAGCCTCTCTTAGAAATCCAGCACCATTCCCAAATATCCAGCAAAGTTCCCCAAAAAATCCAGAAACTTCTCTCAAAAACCCAGAAATATTCCCCAAAAAACCCGAGAACCTAAAAATTTCTCCAAAAAATCCGGAAGCATTCCCCCCAAAAAACTTGGAAACATTCCCAAAAAGATCCACCTACCCCCCCCCAAAATCCAGAAACACTTCAAAAAAAGTTCCAGAAATCCAACTCCCAATAAAAGTTCAGAAATGCTCCCCAAATACCCAGAATTTCCCCTCAAAGTCCAGACTTTTTCCCCGCAAAAGATCCAGAAATCCAACTGCACCAAATATCCAGAAATGCCCCCAAAAATATCCAGCAACGCTCCCCAAAAACCCAGAAATCCAACTCCATAAACGTTTCCCAAAGTTTGGAAACATTTCCCTCCAAAAAAATCCAGAAACATTCCCCCAAAAATCCAACGCATCCCCCACCTGACTCCTCTCAAAATACCCCAAAAAATCCCAAAATTGCCCCAAATTCCAGGAATGCCACCAAATGCCCCCTAGGGAGCTCCTGGATTCCCAATGCCTGGGAATTTGGGATGGGGGGCTGGGGTCAGGAGGAGCTGAGAATTTGGGGAAATCCCTGAGAAATCCAAGGGGGAGAGCCTGAGTTTGGGAAAACCCCCAGTATTGGGAAATTACCCCCAAACTCCAACTGAAATGCTCTCAAAATGGTTTGCGAATCTCAGAATGTCCCTCAAAATCCCAAAATATCCCCAAGAACCCCAAAAGTCCTGGAGGATTTCCCCAAAATTCCAGGGAAATGCTCTGAAAATCTTTCAATGTTCAACTCCCCAAAAATCCAACAACCCCAAAAATTCCGAAACATTTCCGAAAATTCAACATCCCAAAATCAAAATTCCAACTCCAAATCCCACTTAAACATTCTCAAAATCCCCAAAACCACAACCCAACACCCCCCAAAATCCAGAAATATCCCACAAGACACCAAAAAATTCCGCCAAGTCCAGAAACGTTCCCCCAAAATCCAACCCCCAAAAATTCACCTCCAAGATCCCACAAAAACCCTCCCAAAATTGTTCAATATCTCCAAAATCCAACCTCCCTAAAAATCCAGAAACATTCCCCAGCCCTCCAACCTCCCTGAAAAAATCCAGAAAGATTGCCAAAAATCCAAAAGTGTGCCCCAAAAACCCCAGAAATACAACTCCCCAAAAGTCCAGAAATGTTCCCCAAAAAAATCCAGGAGTGTCCCCCAAAACATCCAGAAACCTTTCCCCCCAAAACATCTAGAAACATTTCCCCCCAAAAATTGAGAAATGGTCCTCAAAAAGTCCAGAAACATCCCCCCAAAAACCTCAATAAACTCAAAAATTGAGGATCTTTCCCCAAAAAAATCCATAACTGTCCCCTCAAAAAGCCAGAAGCTTTCCCCACAGAAAATCCTGAAAAATTCCCCAAAATCAAGGAACTTCCTTTCAAAATCCACTAATGTTCCCCCAAAAATCTGGAAACATTCCTCAGACTCTAGAAACTTTCTTAAAAAAACCACAGAAATGTTCCCCCAAAAATTCATAAACCTGTCCCCCCCAGACCAGAAAGTTTCTCCAAAAAAAAATCCTGAACCATGCCCAAAAATCGTGGAACTTCCCCCAAAAACTCCAGAGCCATTCCCAAATAAACCCAGAAATCCAACTCCCCAAAAAACCCAAAAAACATTCCTCAAAAAAAATCTGGAAACATTCCTCCAAAAACCCAGAAATTGCCTCCCAAAAAATCCTGAACTTCCCCCCAAATCCTGATATTAACAAAAAAAAAAATCCAGCCCAAAGCCCTCCTCACCTCTCTCCACCCCTTGCAAGCCCCAGAATTCCCCAATCCCCCAAACCCTGCCCAGAATTCCCAGAATTGCCCGAGATCTCACTGGTTGAAGAGCATGGAGAGCATCAGCTCGTTGGTCTCCTCAGGGAGGTTGGTCAGGAACAGGATGTGGTTCGGGGGGTTTTCCGACAGCTGTGGGGAATGAGAGAAAAACCCCGAAATCAGCACCAAATCTGCCCCAAATCAGACCCAAAATCTACCTAAAGTCACGCTGTATACACCCTACAAAATCTGCCCAAAAATCACATCAAAATCCTGGAAAAAACCCATAAAAATCAGTGCAAAATGCCACCAAAACCCCCCCAAAAATCTCTCTAAATAATCCCCCAAAAAATCTCTGCAACTGTGACCAAAAACTCACCAAAATTCCACCCAAAAGACCACAAAATTAATGCCAAAAATCCTCACAAAGAATGTGTCAAAGCCCACAGAAATCCCTCAAAATCTCCAAAAAATCCCACAAAAATCACCCCCAAAATTCCCCTAAATCTCATGGAAAAAATCTTCAAAAAGTCCCACTAAATCCCCATGAAAATCTCACAGAATCCATGCAGAAAAATCTGCACAAAAATCCCCCCCAAAACCCCCAAATTACACAAAATCCACCCAAAAAAATCCCTCAAAACCATCCAAAATATCCCCTTAAAATATTGCACAAAAATTGCCCCAAAAGCCACAAAATCCACTGCAAATCCATTCAAAAAATCCATACCAAAATCCCACTAAAACCCTCACAAATCCACCAAAAAAATGCCCCCAAGTCCCCTCAATCCTACCAAAAAACTCAGGAAATCCACCCCAAAAATCCCCACCAAAAATTCCCTCAAAATCCCACCAAAATCCATCCCAAAAGTCCCACAAGTCCTTTAAATCACTGGGGTTCTGGGGTCACTCACGGGCTGTGGGGTAGGGATCGGCGCCATTCCAGGCTGTGGGGCCATTCCCGGGGGAATTCCGGGATTTGGGGCCATTCCTGGGGCTGGAATCATGCCCGGGGGGGGGATGTAGGGTGGTTGTCCCCCCAGGTGCGGCAGCATCCGGGGCGGCTGCGCCAGTGGTGGCATCCCCTGAGGAGAGACCCCAACACATCCCAAATCATTCCAAAGGCACAGCCAGAATCCCAAAGTTATCCCAAAAGTACAGTGAGAATCCCAAATCAATGTAAAATTATGCCAAATCCACGTGGAATTATCCCTGAATTACCCTACAGACACGCAGCCCCAAAACCCCCCAATTTTCCCAAAACTATGAAAAATTACCCCAAATTATCCCAAATTTACCCTGAATAACCCCAAAATTACCCCAAATTATCCCAAAATTACACCAAACAACCTCAAAATTACTCCAAATAACCCCAAAGGCACACAAAGAACCCATATAACTCAAATCCCCCCCCAAATCCCCCCATGCCCTCCCAAAATGCCCAGGAACAATCCCAAATGCCCTGGAATGATCCCAGAATCCCCCAGAATGATCCCAAATTATCCCAAATCCCCCAGAACCATCCCCCAAATCCTCTGGAATGATCCCAAATCCCCACAAATCCCCAAAAATCCTCTGGAACAATCCCAAAATCTCCCTGAGCCTTTCCCCAAACCCCCTGGAATGATCCCAAAATCCCCTGCAACCATCCCAAAACCCCATTAAACAATCCCAAATCTCCTAAGAACAATCCCCAAAATCCCATAAAATGATCCCAAATCATCCTGAACCATCTGCAAATCCCCCAAAACATCCCCAAAATTCCCCACAAATGCTCCAAATTCCCATAAACTGATTCCAAATTCCCCAGGAATGATCCCCAATCCCCACCCAAACATCTCCAAATCCCCAAGGACTGATACCAAAATCCCCTAAACCAATCCCAAATTCCTGGCACTCACAGGCACTGTCCCCTGTGCCCCAATCCCAAATCCCATAAATCCACCCCAAAATCCAATGGAATGATCCCAAATCCCCTGGAACCACCCCCAAAATGATCCCAAAGTCCCACTAAACAATCCCAAACCCCCTGTAGTGATCCCAAATGCCCTGGGAACAATCCCAAAATCCCCTAAAGCCATCCCAAATCCCCCTGGCACTCATGAGCACTGCCTTCTGTGCCCCGGTCCCAATCCCAAATCCTATAAATGACCCCAAATCCCATAAATGATCCTATAAATCTCCTGGGACCCACTGGCACCACCCCCTGTGCCCTGATTCTGATCTCAAAATTCCACAGATGACTCCAAATCCCATGAATGATCCCAAATCCCATGAATGACCCCAAAGCCCATAAAACAATCCCATAAATACCCTGGCACTCATGGGCACTGACCCTTGTGCAACAATCACAAAATCCCACAAATGACCCCCAGTCCCATAAATGATCCTATAGATCTCCTGGCACTGACAGGCACCACCCCCTGTGCCCTGATTCTGATCCCAAAATCCCACAAATGACCCCCAGTCCCATAAATGATCCTGGAAATCTCCTGGCACTGACAGGCACCACCCCCTGTGCCCTGATTCTGATCCCAAAATCCCACAAATGACCCCAAATCCCATGAATGATCCCAAATCCCATGAATGACCCCAAAGCCCATAAAACAATCCCATAAATACCCTGGCACTCATGGGCACTGACCCTTGTGCAACAATCACAAAATCCCACAAATTACCCCAAATCCCATAAATGATCCTATAGATCTCCTGGCACTGACAGGCCCCACCCCCTGTGCCCTGATTCTGATCCCAAAATCCCACAAATGACCCCCAGTCCCATAAATGATCCTGTAAATCTCCTGGCACTGACAGGCCCCACCCCCTGTGCCCTGATTCTGATCCCAAAATCCCACAAATGACCCCAATCCCATGAATGATCCCAAATCCCATGAATGACCCCAAAGCCCATAAAACAATCCCATAAATACCCTGGCACTCATGGGCACTGACCCTTGTGCAACAATCACAAAATCCCACAAATTACCCCAAATCCCATAAATGATCCTATAGATCTCCTGGCACTGACAGGCCCCACCCCCTGTGCCCTGATTCTGATCCCAAAATCCCACAAATGACCCCAATCCCATAAATGATCCTGGAAATCTCCTGGCACTGACAGGCCCCACCCCCTGTGCCCTGATTCTGATCCCAAAATCCCACAAATGACCCCAAATCCCATGAATGATCCCAAATCCCATGAATGACCCCAAAGCCCATAAAACAATCCCATAAATACCCTGGCACTCATGGGCACTGACCCTTGTGCAACAATCACAAAATCCCACAAATTACCCCAAATCCCATAAATGATCCTATAGATCTCCTGGCACTGACAGGCCCCACCCCCTGTGCCCTGATTCTGATCCCAAAATCCCACAAATGACCCCAATCCCATAAATGATCCTGGAAATCTCCTGGCACTGACAGGCACCACCCCCTGTGCCCTGATTCTGATCCCAAAATCCCACAAATGACCCCCAGTCCCATAAATGATCCTGGAAATCTCCTGGCACTGACAGGCCCCACCCCCTGTGCCCTGATTCTGATCCCAAAATCCCACAAATGACCCCAAATCCCATGAATGATCCCAAATCCCATGAATGACCCCAAAGCCCATAAAACAATCCCATAAATACCCTGGCACTCATGGGCACTGACCCTTGTGCAACAATCACAAAATCCCACAAATTACCCCAAATCCCATAAATGATCCTATAGATCTCCTGGCACTGACAGGCCCCACCCCCTGTGCCCTGATTCTGATCCCAAAATCCCACAAATGACCCCAATCCCATAAATGATCCTGGAAATCTCCTGGCACTGACAGGCCCCACCCCCTGTGCCCTGATTCTGATCCCAAAATCCCACAAATGACCCCCAGTCCCATAAATGATCCTGGAAATCTCCTGGCACTGACAGGCCCCACCCCCTGTGCCCTGATTCTGATCCCAAAATCCCACAAATGACCCCAAATCCCATGAATGATCCCAAATCCCATGAATGACCCCAAAGCCCATAAAACAATCCCATAAATACCCTGGCACTCATGGGCACTGACCCTTGTGCAACAATCACAAAATCCCACAAATTACCCCAAATCCCATAAATGATCCTATAGATCTCCTGGCACTGACAGGCCCCACCCCCTGTGCCCTGATTCTGATCCCAAAATCCCACAAATGACCCCAATCCCATAAATGATCCTGGAAATCTCCTGGCACTGACAGGCCCCACCCCCTGTGCCCTGATTCTGATCCCAAAATCCCACAAATGACCCCAAATCCCATAAATGATCCTATAAATCTCCTGGGACCCACTGGCACCACCCCCTGTGCCCTGATTCTGATCCCAAAATCCCACAAATGACCCCAATCCCATAAATGATCCCAAATCCCATAAACCAATCCCATAAATCCCACGAAGGACCCCAGTGTGATCAAACCATCCCCCGGCACTCACGGGCACTGCCCCCTGCGTCGCCCCCTGCGCTCCAGCCCCGCTCTTTTTGGGGCCAGGGGCCTCTCCCCCCTTGGCTTTGCGCTTGTCCCGTTTGCGCTCCCGGTCCCGATCCCGCTCCCGCTCCACGAACGTTCCCTTCATCTTGGCGATGATGTCCGAGTCCGTCTTGGCGTACTGGATCCGCTGGGACGGCACATTCCCGGGATTGAGGCATTTGGGGGATTTCAGAGCATTCGGGGCATCTCTGAGAGGGATTTTTGGGGTTTTGGGGCTTTCCAAGGGATTTTTGGAGGTTCCAAAAAGAATTTGAGGTTGCTCCATGGGATTTTGGGGTGGTTCCAGAAGATTTGGGATCATTCTGCGGGGATGTTGGGACGGTTCAGGGGGTTTTGGGGTTGTACCCAAGGATTTTGGGGGGATCTGGGGAGGACTTGGGGCTTTCTGAGGGATTTGAGACTTTCTCAAGGATTTGGGGGAGTTCCAAAAGAGATTTTGGGTTTTTCAAGGAACTCTGGGAAGTCCTAGAAAGGGTTTTGCAAATTTCAGAGGGATTTGGGGGAATTTAGAGGGGATTTGGGGGGAGTTCCAAGAGAGATTTTGGGGTTTCCCATGGGATTTTCAGGGATTCTACAGGATTTGAGGAGATTCCAGACAGGACGTGGGGGAGTTCCAAGAGCAATTAGGGACATTTTTGAGGAATTTTGGGAAGTCCAAGAAGGAATTTTGGGAGAATTCAGAGGAATTTGAGAGGTTCCAACAGGGATTTGGGGATTTCCAAGGGGGATTTTGGGGTTTTCTGAGGGATTTTCAAGGGTTCTGAGGGATTTGGGGAATTTCTGAGGGATTTTAGGGATTTTGGGAGGTTCTGAGGGGTTTTAGGGAATTTCAAGAAGAAATTTGGGGCTATTTGAGGAGGTTTCAGGGGGGGATTTTGGGGTTTTCCAAGGGATTTTCAGGGGTTCTGAGGGATTTGGGGATTTTCAGATGGCATTTGGGGGAGCTCCAAGAGGAATTTGGCAATATTTCAGGAAGTCCTAGCAGGGATCTAGGAATTTCTGAGGGATTTTGAGGGAATTCCGAAAGATTTAAGAGGGATTTGGGAGTTTCTGAGGAATTCAGAGAGATTTTGGAGGAGCTCCAAGAGGGATTTGGGAGTTTCCAACAGAATTTTGGGGCTTCCAGGTTGAATTTGTGGTTTCATCGTGGGTTTACCATAGAAGGGAAAGCTTTGGGAATTCCTGGCTATATTTCAGGGGTTTTCCAGGAATTTTGGGATTTCTCCCAGGATTTGGTTCTCACTGGGTTTGGCCGTAGCAGAGGAAGCTTCGGGGCAGGTCCTGGTTGGATTTTGGTGCATTCCTAGTGGGATTTGGGGATTTTTTTGGTGGGATTTTGGGGATATTTGAGGCTGAAATTAATTTTTTTCCCCAAGAATTCAGTTTTTTTCCCCAAAATCTGCAGATTTTTCCCATAATTTGAGCATTTTCCCCCAGAATTTGTCTTTTGCCATAAACTTGTCATAAAATGGGAAGCTTTGGGGTGGTCCTGCTTAAATTTTGGGGATATTTGATGCTGCATTTTGGGGGTTTTCCCCCCAGGAATTAAGGATTTGCCCCAAAATTCCAGGATTTTTTCCCCAAAATGTCAGTTTTCTGCCCAAAATGTCGCAATTTTCCCTCAGGTTTGGGTATCACCATGCGCTTGTTGTAGAAGCGGAAGCCTTATGGTGTTCAGGGTGAATTTGGAGGATTACAGGTTGGATTTTGGGGATACTTGAGGCCAGATTCTGGCGGTTTTTTCCCCAGAATGTCACATTTTTTTCATTAAGTTTCAGTCCCACTGTGGGCTTGTCATAGAAGGGGAAGCTTTGACTCCTAGTTTGATTTGAGACTGTTCCCAGGGGATTTTTGGTAGATTTCCAGATGGATTTTGGATTTTTTTCCCAGGAAACCAGTTTTTTTCCCAAAATACCAGGATTTTTTTCCCAACATTCCAGTGTTTTTCCACAAAATTTCTGTTTCACCATGGGTGTGTCATAGAAGAGGAAATTTTGGGGTGCTCAGGGTGAATTTGGAGGGATTGTAAGTTAGATTTTGGGGATATTTGAGGTCAGATTTTGGTGGTTTTTTCCCTAGAATTACAGTTTTTTCTCAAAATGTCAGAATTTTCCCCCAGTCTCTGTCTCACCATGGGTTTGTCGTAGAAGGGGAAGCCCTGCATGGAGCGCAGGGCATTGGTGGCGCTGCTCATCTCCTTGAAGATGACAAAGGCCTGGCCCCGCATGCGAAGACTGCGCGACACCAAAATGTCCAAAATCTGCCCAAACTGTGAGAAAATGGCGTAGAGGGACTTCTTCAGCTCTGGGGACAGAGTGACAGTACGGTGACAATGGGGACAGCACGGTGATACACACAGGGACATCACAGTGACAGAGGGGACGCACAAGGGACAGCCTGAACCCCTGGTGAGACTCACAAACACTCTCAGACCCCCCCAGACCCCCCTCACCATCCTTCTTGATCTTCTCATTCAGGTTGTTGATGTAGATGGTGTGGTTGGGCCGGGGGTCCTGCACTGCCATGGCCAGGACTCCTCTGTGGGGACAGGAGGGCTTTAAGGGGCATCTGTGAGGGCTGCGACCCCTTCACCCCCTGGGACCCCCAGACCCACCTGAGACACCCCCCAAATTCACCTCAGAACCCCCCAGATGCTCCGAATCCCCCTCAGAGCCCTCTAAATCCACCTGAGAACCCTCCAGACCCTCTCAAGCTCCTCCCCAAACCCCTCAGACTGCCTCATTCCCCCCCAAACCGACCTCAGATCCCCCTATTTTCCCTTAACCTCTCCCTCCAAAATCCCCCATTTCTTCTCGGACTCACCTCAGACCCCCCTAACCAACGTCAATCTCCCCATTTCCGCCCAGACTCACCTCAGAGCTCCCCCCCCCCCCCATTTCCCCCCAGTTCCACCTCAGACCCCGCAAAAACCCCTCAAACCACCCAAAGCTCCTCCAAACCACCTCGGACCACTCAATTCCCCTACACCCACCTCAAAGGCCCCCAGTTCCTCTCAAATCCCCCTCAAACCTCCCCAATTCCCTTCACCTTCGCCCCAGATCCACCTCACACCCCACAAAAGCCCCTCAAACAACCCCAATTGCCCCCAAACGCATTCCCGACCGACCTCAGATACCCGTCTTTTCCCCCCAGTTTCCCCCCCCGGACCAACCTGACATCCCCCTAATTATCCCTCAGACTCCGCAAAAATCCCTCAGACCCGCGCAACTCCCGCCCACTTCCCCTCAGACCCGCCTCAACCCCCACTCATTTCCCCCCAAAGCCATCTAAGACGACTCCATTCCCCTCATACCCCACCTTAGCTCCCTCCTCAGCCGCTCTCCCCTCACGACCGACTGTCGGCGCCGCCGCAACGACTGCGACTGCTACTACTGCCGCTACCGCGTCCACCGCGTGCGCGGGCCCTTCCAACCAATAGCGGCGCGGGCCCCTTCCAACCAATAGCGGCGCGGGCCCCTTCCAACCAATAGCGGCGCGATCCTCCCCAAAGCAACCACTCATCGTGCGGTTTACCTCACAACGCCCGCCTCCCCCGCGCCGTTCCAGCCAATTACAGGCGAGCCGGAAGTGGCGCCCTCTGACCCCGGGGCCCACGTGAAGCGGGAGCTCCCTCATCTTCCTCCTCCGCCTCCACCGCCCCCACCCCTCCACTCCCCGGGCTCGGGCGGGTGCTGTGGGAGGCGCTGGGAGAGGACCGAGGGATCCTGGGACTGCTGAGGCGGCCAGGACAGGTGGGGAAGGGGTGGGGGCGTGGGGGATGGGAGATGGGAGATGGGGGGGGGCTGAGGGTCCTAAGAGGGAATTGTGGGAGGTTCTTGGGGGGGTTCTTGGGGTCCTGGGTGGAGTCTGGTGGGGTCTTGGGGGTCTGGGGAGAGGTATTGAGAGGTATTTGATGGGGGGAAGATCCTGAGGGGTCCTGGAGGTGTCAGGGAGGCTCTGGGGAGGGGTCCTGGGGCATTGGTGGGGGGAGATCTGGGGGGTTGGATGGGTCCTAAGAGGGGTCTTGAGGGGGGGGTCGTGGGAGGGTCTTGGGGGGTCTTGGGGAGGGGTCGTAGGAAGGTCTTGGGAGGGTCTGGGAGGTCTTGGGGTGTTGTGTGAGGGGTTTTGGGGGGCCTGGGGGGTCCTGGCTTGGTTTTGGGGAGGGGTCTGGGGAATCTGCGGATGATCCCTGAGTTGATTGGGGAGGGGTCGGGGGGAAGGCTTTGGGGAGGGGTCTTGGGAAGGCTCTGGGGGGGTTCTCAGGGGACATCCTGGGCTGGGCCTGATTGGGGTCTGGGGGCTCTCAGGGGGGTCCTGGTGGTCTCAGGGATTTCTGGGGGTATGGGGGACCTGGGGGGGGGGGTTAGGGGTCCAGGGTGTCCTGGGCCAACCTTGAGGGGGCTCTGGAAGGGTTTGGGGTTCCTGGAGGGGGGTCCTGGGGGAGATTTGGGAGTCCCAGAAGGTCCCAGGCCCACTCTGAACCAGGGTCTGGGCGTTTTGGGGAGAGGGGGCAGAACAGGGGTTCCCAATCCCCGTTTTTGTGCAGGTCTCCCATCGTTCCCCCTCCCCAAAAAGCTTCAAGGGCCCCTTGAAGTGGCTCCTGTTCCTCCAGCCGGGGGCCCCCTGATCCCTGTGAGTCTGGGGGATTTTATGGAGATTTTTGGGCATTTTGGTGGGGCTTTTTTGGGCTTTGGGAGATTTTGTTGGGAGTTTAGGAGGAATTAGTGGGTTTTTGGAGAGAATTATTGGATTTTGGGGGGTTTTGTGGGTTTGTGGGTTTTGGATTTTGGGGGATTGTATTGGGGTTTTGGGGGGGTTTATAGAAACTTTGGGGAGTTCTTTTGAATTTTGGTAGATTTCACTGGGATTTTGAGCGATTCTCTGGGTTTTTCGAGGAATTTATTGGGATTTTTAGAGGATTTTGTTTTTAGTGGTAGTTTGGGGGGGCTTCAGGGTTGAGGGGCTTTATGGTTGTCCCTGGGTGCGGGGAAGGGCTGAGAGGCACCAAAATCTCCTTAAAACCCCCAAAACTCCCAATAAAACCCACAAAATCCCAATTAAATCTCATAAAATCCCGTCAGAACACCCTAGAATTTCAGTAAAAGCTCACACAATCTCTTGAAATCCCAACAAACCCGTCAAAATTCCAATTAGACCCTACAAACCCCCCCAAAAATATCTCCAAAACCACAAAAAATCCCACAAAATCCCCCTAAGATCCAAAGAAATCCTGGCAACACCCAAAAAGCCCAACAAAACCCCACCAAAATCTCCCCAAAAAAATCCCAAAAGAACCCAAACCCTCAAAGAATCCCACTAAATGCCCCCCAAATTCCAATAAAATGCTCTCAAAACCCCTAAAAACTCAATAAAACCACGAAAAACTCCACACTCCAACAAAATCCCCAGAAAATTACAGTAAAACCTGCTAAAATTAAGAAAAAAACCCAAAAAATTTCCATAAGCCCCCAAACACCCCTAGAAAACAACCCCCCACAGTGCCAATAAAATCCCCCAAAATCCAAGCCCCTCAAAATTCCTCAACTCCCCGAAAACCCTGTAATTACCTTCAAAAAACCCAATAATTTCCCCTAAACTCCCAACAAAATTCCCCAAAGCTCAGAGAAGCCCAGTGTTCCCAAAAACCCTCCCGAAGGCCCCGGCCCCTGCCAGTCTCAGCTCCGTCCCGTCCAGGGCTGCAGCCAAACCCAGAGGTCCCCGAGCGACCCCAGAGCCCATTTGGTGCCAGTCCCAGTCTTGGCCTCAATCTCAGCCCATTTGGGTGATTTTAGGCCAAACTGGGCAGGTTTAGGTTGGGTTGCAGGTCCTTTGGAGGGATTTCAAGCCTTTTAGTGTGGATTTTAGGCCTCTTTGAATGATTTTAGGCTAAATCTTGTGGGTTTTAGGGTGGATTTTAGATCCCTTGGGATGATTTTAGGCCCATTTGTATAGAGTCTAGGCCTGTTTGGATGATTTTAGGATAAACTGGGCAGTTTTAGTGTGGATTTTGGGACCCTTTGGCTGATTTTATGCCCATATTGGGAGAATTTTAATCCTGTGTGGGTGATTTTAGATCCCTTGTTTTGGTGATTTTGGGCCCATTTGGTTAGATTTTTTTGCTTCTTTGGTTAATTTTAGGTTGAACCAAGTCTTAGTAGGGTGATTTTAGGTCCTCTTGTGTTGGTTTCAGGCCTGTTTGGGTGATTTTAGGTCCCTGTGGGTGATTTTAGTAAAAACAGGTGGATTTTATGGTGGATTTATGCACATTTGGGTCATTTTAGGCAAAACCAGATACCTTCAGGGCTGATTTTAAGCCCATTTCGGAAATTCAGGGTGATTTTAGGCTGTTTTGTGTGGGTTGCAAACCGCTTTGGGCAATTTTAGGCCCCTTTGGTTGGATTTTAGACCCCATTGGATAACTTGAATCCCATTTGGCTGATTTGAGGCCAAACCTGGTGGATTTCTGCTGCACTTGAGGCCCTTTAGGGTGATTTTAGGCCAAACTGGGCCCTTTTAGGACCGCGTGTTCCCCTGACCCTGCCCCTTTTGCCTCGCAGTTTGGGAATGGGGGAGAGGGGGGAGGAAGAGGTGGAGTGGCAGCAGGAAGCAGCAGAGGAAGAGACAAGGGGGGAATCACATGGCCCTGGCGGTTCCTGAAGTCGCTGCAGCCCCGGGACCATCGCGCCCCATCCTGCAAGTGCCCGGGCAGGGGGAGCTCGGCCCCAAATCTGCCGGGGGCTCCCTGGGTTTGGGGGGCATGTCTGGAGCTGGCAGGGCTCCAAAGCCGAGCCGCAGATGGCCCTCGGGGGGACACTGGGGGGTCCCCGGGAGGTGTTTTTGGGGGTCCCGGTGTGGGTGGTGACAGGGCCCCAGCGAGGGGCGGGGGGATGCGGGTCCCCCCGCGGTGGGGGCTGGGCTTCCCAGCCGGGCCCTCCGAGCTCTGCCGGGGCTGTGTGGGGACCGCGCGGGAGTGGCGGCACCGGCGGGGGGCGCCGGTTCTGGGGAGCCCCGGGAGAGCCGCGGCTTCCCCGAGCGGGAGCCCAGAGAGAGGAGAGCCCCAGAAGGCCAAAGCGGGGACCCTGAGAGGGAGGGACCCCTGGGATTGCCAGGACCCCAGCAAGTGGGATAGCTGGGAATGGCATTTGGGGTTCCTGGTGCTGGAAGTGGCTGCTCCCACTATAAGCCCAGTTGCTCCCCCCCATTTCCAGTTTCCTCAACACTCCCACTATGAGCCCAGTCACTCCCAGTCATTCCCTATGATGATGCAATTTGGTCCTAGCAAGATCTCACTTGCTCCCACTTTCATCTAGTGTGTTCCTAGTTCTCCCAGTTGCCCCTAGCTTAGTCCCAGTCATTCCAATATGGTCCCCGTCTCTCCCAGCATGGCCCCAGTCACTCACACTTGCCCCCAGCATGATCCCAGGTCCTCTAGAGCATTCTCAGCCACCCCAGGCACTACTTCTATGGTGTCAAACACTTCCAGTATATCCCAGGTACCCTGAACTTTCTCATAGTTATTGCCAGGCACTTCTAGTTGCCTCAGTGAACCTCATGGTTTACTTGCCCCTGTTTTTATCCCACTTGCTCCCAGTTCTTCTAATTATATCCCCAGTTGGCTCCCAGCACGGGCCTGGTAGCTGCCAATAACCCCCAATGAGGGTCCAATGACACGCACTCTAATCCCAGTATAATTCCAGTCACTCCCAGTCTGATGTCAGTTGCCCCCAGTGTGATCCCAGTTGTTCCCTGTCAATGCCAGAGTGACCCCAGTAGCCTCCAGTATGATCCCAGTGAATCCCTGTCTCTCCCAGTGTATCCCAGTCACCCCCAGCATGCTCCCAGTTGCTCTCAGCACAATTCCAGTTGCCCACAGCCACTCCTAGTCAATTCCAGTATGATTCCAGTCACCCTCAGTATGATCCCAGTTGCCCCCAGCATAGTTCCAGTTGTTCCCAGTTCCTACAAGTATGATCCCAGTTGCCCCTAGAATAGTCTTAGTCCCTCTCAGCATGGTCCCTGTCACATCCAGTGTCCCCCAGTGTAGATTCAATCACTTCCAGTTTCTGTAGAGTAGTCCCAGTCATCCCCAGCATGGTCCCTGCTGTTCCCAGTGTTGTTCCAGTTATCCCTAGTATGGTTACAGACACTCCAAGTTGCCCCAGTGAGGCTCTAGTTACCTGAGAATTATCCCAGTCTTTTCCAGTTATTCCCAGTTGCTTCCAGTATGATCCCAGTTGTGAGCTCAGTCCGCTCAGCATGGTTCCAGTACAGTCCAGTTGATCCCATTTGCTCCCAATGTGTCCACAATTTCCTCCCAACATGGGCCCAGTAGCTCCCAGTAACCCCCAGTCAGGTTCCATTCACACCCATTGTAATCCCAGTAGCTCCCAGGGTGGTCCCCATAGTGCCCATAGTCACTGCCAGTATGGTTCCAGTCACTCCTAGTATGATCCCAGTTGCATCCAGTGACTCCTAGATCCTCCCAGTATTATTCCAGTCATGCCCAGAGTGACTCCCTGTAACTCCTAGTGCGGTCCCAGTTGCTCCCAGTCACCTCCAGTATGGTTCCAGTCATGGCAGGCACCTTTTCAGTCACCCCCAGTCTGATTCCAGTAGGATCCCAGTCACTCTTACATACTCTCAGTACTATTCTGCTTACTCCCAGTATTATCCCAGTATGACCCTGACATAGGCACACCTCCTGCCATTATCACTCAGCATGATTCCAGTGGCTCCCATTTACCCCCGCTATCGTTTCAGTCTCTCCCAGTATAACCCAGTTGGTCCCAGCATGTTCCCAGTCACTCCCAGATACCCAGAGTTGCTTCCAGCCTGATCCCATTTGACCACAGCTACTCCCAGTCACCATTAGTGCAGTCCCAGTTGCTGCAAGTATCCCAGTCTGCCCCAGCATGGGCCCAGCTGCTTCCACTGTGATGCCTGTAGGATCCCAGTTGCCCCCAGCATGGTTCCAGTTTCTCCCTGTTCCTCCCAGTGTGAAGCCAGTTGCACCCAGTTGTCCCTAGTATAGTCCTAGTCATGCTGTGGATGATCCCAATCCCTCCCAACATGGCCCCAGTCATGCCCAGTTGCCACCAGTGCAGACCCAGTCACCCCCATTCCTTCCCAGTTGCCCACATTGTCATGCCAGTTCTCCCCAGCATGGTCTCTGTTGTTCCCAGTGTAGTTCCAGTCACCTCAGTTTGGTTACAGACACTCCCAGTATACCCCAGTTGCTCTCAGCATGCTTGTAGTAATTCCCAGTCATTCCCAGTTGCCCCAGTAAGTTTCCAGTTACCCCAGTATAGCATAGTTCCTCCCAGTGATGCCACTCCTGGTATCCCCCAGCCCTCTCTGCATTCCCCCCCCTGGATCTCCCAAGAGGAGCCCCAAGGGCTGTCAGTCCCCAGCAAGCCCCAGTGTGGATCTGCAGCCCCCAGTTTTCCCAGTTTGCCTCTCCTTCTCCCCGGGCCAGGTTCCCCCAGCCCCCAGCGGGTGGGAGCAGCCGAGAGCCCCGCGCTGCCCATCCTGACCTGTCCCGGCTCCATCCCCGCTCCTGCCGCGGGCTGCGAGGGCTGCGGGAACAGGGCACCAAGGGTGTGGCTGCTGCTGGGGGAGGAGGAGGAGGAATTGAAGTAGGAGAAGGAGGTGGGATTAGGGAGGAGGAGGAGGAGGAGTGGGAGGAAGAGGAGGAGGAGGATCAAGGAAAGGAGAAGGAACCATGAGGTTGAGCACTCCCTGAATTCGCAGCCCTGCACCTGTGGGATCATCACCCCACCATCCTGCAGGTGACAGGGAAGGGGGACCTTGGCCCAGATATTCTGGGGGCTCTGTGGGTTGGGTTTTTTTGGGGGCAGTGTTTGGAGAATGTAGAACTGTACAGCTGAGTGGAAAAGGCCCCTTTTGGGGACATTGAGGGGTTCCAGTGACAGCCTGGAGGAGCAGAGCCCTGTGTTCCCCAGGAGCCCAAAGTGGGGAGCCCAGAGAAGGGAGAGTGCCGTGATTCACAAGATCTTCAACAGCCTGGAGAGGGGCAGGGGGGAGCTCCTTGGAGCTCCTGCACCCCAAAACAGAGAATAAGGGGAGAAGGCACCCTGTGACCCCAAAAAACCCCAGCATCCCTAAATGGGGAGACCAAGGAGGGGAGAACCTTTTGGATTCTTAGGATTCACAGCAGCCTGAAGAGGACGGTGACCAAGGAGAAGGGAGACCCACAATATGAGCATGACCCCAAGCAGCTGGGACAGGGAGGAATCCCCAAAGACCAAAGGGGAGAGACCAGAGATGGGGAACTTCTGTGAGGCTTTTTCAGGGCTGAATCTTGGTGTTCTGGAGGAGTCTATGGACCCCAGATGCACGGTGACTTAAAGAGATGGACTTCAGCAGAGGGACCTTCAAACTCGACATGCTTATCCCTTGTTTTCCCTCAAACCAGGATTTCCCATTCCCAACCCTTGGCTGGATGGAGAAGGAGGGTGCAAGGACAAGGAAGATGCCACGGAACACCCAGGCAGGTAAGGAGGAAGTCACTGCCCCTTTCCCACTCTCTCCTGCTCCATCTCCCAGCCCAGCACGGCCCCCGGCTGCAGGACAACCCTGCTGCCAAAGCTGTCCTGCTGGGGATGCACTGGGGGGATCTCCTTGCCCTTCCCTGTGGCATGGAGGCAAATCCCATCCTCTGCTTGCCCTTCTTCCCCCAGAGAAGGAGCTGCAGATGGAGGCCAGGGAGGACAAATCCCCACGGCAGAACCTCATGGAAGAGGCCGTTTTGAGCAGCTCCACAGCACAGGAATCGAAGGGCAAAGAAAAGCCCCGGAGATCGCGCGCAAGGAGGGGCTGCAAACGCAGATCACGGGGATCTGAGGAGGAAAGACCCAACCTGGGCCGGGAAGGCAGCCAGGGATTGAGCCAGAGCTCGGACTTGGTGGTCCATGAGCAGCATCATGATGGGGAGAAGCCCCACAAGTGCTTGGAGTGTGGGAAGAGCTTCAGCCGGAGCTCCGGCCTGATTCAGCACCAGAGGACCCACACAGGGGAACGGCCGTATGAGTGTGGGATATGTGGGAAGAGCTTCAGAGTCAGCTCCAGCCTGATCCGCCACCAGATTATCCACACTGGAGAACAACCCTACGAGTGTGGGGAATGTGGGAAGAGCTTCAGCCGGAGCTGCACCCTCATTCGTCACCAGGTGATCCACACTGGGGAGAGGCCCTATGAGTGTGATCAGTGCAGGAAGAGGTTTCAGCTCAGCTCCAGTCTCCTCGTGCACCAGCGTACGCACACAGACGAGAGGCCCTTCCGCTGCCCCGACTGCGGGAAGGGCTTCAGGCAAAACACCCATCTTGTCAGGCACCGGCGCATCCACACTGGGGAGAGGCCCCATGAGTGTGAGGAATGTGGGATGAGCTTCAGCCGGAGCTCCCACCTGATCTGCCACCAGAGGACCCACACTGGAGAGCGGCCCTATCAGTGTGGGGAATGTGGGAAGAGCTTCAGACAGAGCACCAACCTGATCCAGCACCAGAACATTCACACTGGGAAGAGGCCCTACAAATGTGGGGAATGTGGGAAGGGCTTCAGCCAGCGTGCCAACCTGGTCCAGCACCAGGTGATCCACACTGGGGAGAGACCCTACAAGTGTTCAGAATGTGGGAAGGGGTTTCGGATCAGCTCGCATCTCCTCGTGCACCGTCGGACTCACACAGAGGAGAGGCCCTTCCACTGTCTCGACTGTGGGAAGGGATTCATGTACAACTCCACCCTCATCAACCACCAACGGATTCACACAAAGGAGAGGCCCTTCCGCTGCCCCGACTGTGGGAAGGGCTACAAGCACAATTCTACCCTGATCACCCATCGGTGCATCCACACTGGGGAGAGGCCCTACGAGTGTCCACAGTGTGGGAAGAGCTTCTCACAGAGCTCAGCCTTGACCAAGCACCAACAGAGCCACCAGTAAGGGAAGCCCTGTGAGTGCCCCGATTTCAGGAAGAGCTTCGTGTGCTGCTCCAACTCCATCCCCCACTGGAGGACCCTTGTTGAGAAGAGCTCTGGTGACCCACATTCCCTGTGATCTATGTTGGAAGGCACCTAGCTGGTTATCCTTTTGTTTTGGCCTTCATTTTCTTCTGATTCATCTTCATCCCTTAAAAACAGGCAAAACAGGCTTGAAAAGAAAGAAACTGATCAAAGATATCTAAAGTCCCACCATTTCACAGTTGTTTTAGAGGGAATTTAGAATTTGGAGACATGATCTTGAGGATTTATGGGTTCTGGGAGGATTTTGGGCAGTGTTCTCCATCTCTTTGCACTGCAGAAACCAAGAGGGATTGATCTGCCTCCTCATAGCAACTCAGTCCCACTGAAAACCATACAGTTGTACGCCAGAAGGGCTCAATCCCAACTCAAAATTGCTTGTTCCCTCCTCAAAAATCTCAATTGTGTGCCAAACTCACTTGATTTCAAAGCCACCATGGTGAGAAGGGGTTGGAAGGAGATTGGGAGAAGTAGGATCCAAATTTGGAACGGTGGATTGAGATTGTGTGGGGCTGGGTGGGTGGGATGTATTTGATAGTAAATAAAACTTTTAGAGTTAGTGATTTCTGTCCCATTCATTTTCAGTCAGTCACAGTTCTGTTTCCGGAGTGCCACCTTGACAGCTGATTTGGTTTGTGTCCTCCTTTCTCTCCTGCCTCTCTTTGCCTGCTCTCTTTCTCTCTCAGTGCCTCCCTTGAGCCAGGACAGCTGCCACCAAAGACCCTGCTCTGATTTAATTCTCAATGCAGGAGCTACAGCAACGATCGGTGAAGGCTGGCAGTGAAATGTCACTGTAAGATCTTGCTCTCCTTGGCTTTTGGCCCCTTCTTAAGAGCTCTGCCTTCGAGGGCAGGACACCTTTTCCTCAGGGGGAACTGGAATTCCAGACTCTTGGAGTGTGTGCCATGCAGGACCATACAGACTGGGATCATGCGGACTGGGATCATCTGGACTGGGATGGCTGCACCAAACAATGTGAACTGAGGCAGTCCCACCCTGCCCATGGATCCCTCCCAGTCCTGCACGGGGGCATAGCCAAAACTTTCCAGAGTGAATACAGAGGTCCTGAATCGATCCCGGTGCCAGTCCCGTTCCCAGTTTTGGTCTCAGTCTCTGTCCAGGAGCACTCCCAGTGTCAGTCCCAGTCCCAGTCTCGGTCTCAGTCTCGGAATGCTCCTGCAGCACTCCCAGTGCTGATTCCCGTCCTGGTGTTGATCTCAATCTCAACCAGCTGTGCTGGTCCCGGTCTCAGTTTGAGTCCCAGAGTGGTGCCAGTCTCGGTGCTGGTGCCGCTTCTGGTTTCAGTCCCCATCTCAGTCTCGGTCTCTGAATTGTTCTGGTTCTAGTGCTGGTACCTGTGCCAGTCTTGGTCCTGGAGTGCTCCCTGTGCCAGCCTCAGTCCCAGTCCCAGAGCGCTGCCAGTCTCGGTGCTGATTCCAGTGCCAGTCTTGGTCTCAGTCCCGCAGTGCTCCAGCCAGTCTCCATCCTGGTCCCAGTGCCAGAGAAGTCCTGGTGCCAGTGCTGGTCTCAGTTCCAGTCCTGGTCCCGGAGCACTCCCGGTGCCAGTCCTGGTTCTGAAGCACTCCCGGTAGCAAGTCCCAGTGTCAGTCTTGGTCTCAGTCTTTGTCCCAGTGCCAGTTCTGGTGCTGGTTTCAGTTTTGGTCCCAGTAATGGTGCCTGTCCCAGAGCAGTGCTGGTCTTGGTTCTGGTATCAGTTCTGGTCCCAGTCTCGGTCCCAGTCCCTGAGATTTTAGGCCCATTTAGGTGATTTTAGGCCAAGCTGGGCAGGTTTAGGGTGGGTTTTAGATCTCTCAGAGTGATTTCAAGCATTTTAGTGGGGATTTTAGGTCCCTTTGGATGATTTTAAACCCATATGGGTGGATCTTAAGCCTGTGTGGGTGATTTTAGCCCCCTTTTCTTGGTGATTTTGGTTTCAGGATTCAAACAGTGTTGTCTTTCCCCACAGCTGTTCCTTCAGCTGGATTGGGAGGGCCTTTTGGCCTCTGGACCCACACTTCAGCTCCATTATTAGGACTGATGGATCCAAATCCTTTATCTCCAACAACAGTGATATTTGGAGGTGCATCTCCTTTTTTCACAATTGTTTTTAAAACTGCAGTATCAATAACTGTGCTACCCTGTCATGGGGTTGAATAATCACACCTTATTCGTTATTGTTTAGTGACTTTAATTACATTAATTACTTTAATTCCTCCTTGATAATCTGCATCAATTCCTCCCATGACATGAACGCTTTTTAAAGCCAAGCTCCAGCGAGCAGTTATCAAACCAAAGTGTCCTGGAGGAATTGGAATTCCTATGTCAGTATTGATAATTCTCATTTGCTTTTGATTTATCCTAATTAATTATAATGCATGAAGGTCCAGCCCTGCAGCCTCTAGGAGGGCCCTGTCAGGGGCCATCAGACCAGAATAATTTCTCAGGAAGTTAAAGCGTCACTGTTCATGGTTGTATTTGCAAATTAAGTGCAGCCATGCACATCCAGGGGGTTTCCATTTCCCAGGGGGGCCCCTTGTTACCCTTGTTAAAGCTATAAAGCACATTTGTGAGATGGGTTCTCCATGGGGGCAGGTTCCCATCTCCTCCTTTTTTCAACTGCTCTTTGAATAACCCTTTTACCCATTCAATCAATCCAGCAGATTGTGGATAGTCTGGTGTATGAAAAACCCAGCAGTCTTAAATCACTGTATTTTTCACAGTAACAGACAAAGCATTCCACGTCACAGTATCAGCAAACCCCATAAAAATAGCCAATTTCATCCGTTCCTCCTTTATTTGTTGTATACAATCTCACAAAGTTTACCACTGACATTCAGGTCCTGGCCAATGCTTTTCTGTAGGATATTTAGTGCTAGATCCTTGAGCAGTCACAGGTGGTAAATCAGAATTGTCAGCATTATTTCACATTATTATTATTATTTTATATATAAATAGAAACATAGATAAATAAAAATATATGTTTATAAATATATATTAAAATGTTATATTTTATTACATATATGTGTATAGTTATTTATTATATTAATATTCTTTCACTTGAACAAATTAATATAAGCTCAAGGTTAAAAACTTCTGCTGTTGCTCCATGTAAGAGCGACAACAACTGGTCCTTCTGTTGGTGCTGTTTCCAATGTGCTGTTAACAAAATTCATCTTCATCTTTACCCACTCACAAGTTGTTTTCCTTTCTCCATATGCAATTTTTGGATGCATTTTAATACATCCAGTGGTTCATCTTCTTTAAACTGACTGCCCCATTGCTCACACGGTGTTCTGACCTCAGTCCACTCCAGAGTCAGCAAACTCTAGGGAAGGGCTTCCCATCTGTGAATTTCAGATGGGACTGATTCCTTAAATTTACATTTAAGAAGTGACATTTTGTTGTGATCTGGCCAGACTACGCCAGTTTTGTTTCATGAGTGGGCAGGGTCAGCACCAAAGAAACAAACATGAACTGAAGGAATCAGTGTAATTTACTGTAGTTCAAAGCAGCAAAGAATCACAGAAGGAGAAGCTCAGCAATGCACCCAATCATCGCTACCAAAGATTACCTGCAGTGATTAAGATCCATCACTGTTGTGGTGAGGATGGCTGCAGCAAACCTCTTTGGTTCCCTAACTTCAGGGCGAGGGTGACAAAAATTAAAAGGAGTGGGTTCGATGGAGTTGCCTGGAAAGAACTTTAATAAAGGATGAAAAACAGCAAACGTGGAGCAGCTGAGCACAGTGTGAGGGGCAGCATCCAGAGACCCAAAACAAAGGGGAAGCAGCAACATATACACTTGGGGGTGGAACATTCTGGAACTATAACCATATAGGGGAAACAAGTAATCAATAGGGGAGCAGAACTTGGACAACTTAACATAACACCAAGGGCTTATGGGGGAGCTCTCAGGCTCACCTTAAGTTAAACAAATGATTCCCAGGGCTTGAAACTAATGCCCAGTTCTTTTGGGGTAAAATCTGGCTGACTTCGAGTCACAGCTGGGCCAATTTCCACATCTCCCCCTTTCTGTTTTCTAACAAAAATGGAGCTGAAAGAACTTTGCAAAACTATAAAAACATCCAAACAAGCATGGAACAACCAACACCACAACAACAACAACCAAGAAAACTAACAGTCCTGTCTTGACTAAAGACATCATCCAACCCTTCAGTCCCCACAATTAGAAGTGTTTATTCAACCAGTCTTTGTTTTCCACTTGAAGCTTCTTGAACCCTCCCCTCAGCACTAGAATGCTGTTGTGGATTGACTTGCTGGCTGGAGAGGTTCGTGAAACGCATTCCCTCAAAGTCCTCACAGCTGTGCTCATGTGCCAAAAGTAGAAAGTCTATTGCTGCCCTGTTCTGCAAGGTGGTGTGTCTGATGGTATCTACGTCTGACAGCAGGCCACTCAAGGCAAGGGAGGTAGCATTGGTTTGCTCACTTAGGCACCCAAGATGGTCTAATTGTCCTAATGTTAGCGATCAGGAACACATAATCACAGAATGATTATATGCAGGTGCTTTTATTGAAGAGCTCCGGGTGTCAGGGGTACAGACCCAAATGTGACTCCAACATGGGTTCAGGATGAACATGTTTTTATACCCTTATTGTTATATAACTACATATTAATTATTAAACTTATATTGTTCTATTGTATACATTGATTTCATCCAAGCATGGATTTTTGTAATTTCCATCAAACCCCCCTAACATAGTTTCTCATGATTCTTTTTATGATTAAACAGTAATTATATCCAATTACCAAACAATCATCGCATCTAACAATCATATCATTTATGATAATCATTAAATGATTGTACAGGTGCAGCCTAATATTTTCCCAGGGTCTCCCTCAACATTTTCCCAGGACCTACCAGGCCTATCCTTCCTTTCTAACTCCCCTGAATATTCTATGATTTTAGAAACATTTTATCCCTATACTATCACTAAGGCTTTGGATGCAGCCACCCAAGGGAACAAGATGGAGGCTGATTTTGTCTTGTTTTTACTCCAATACATAACATTGTCTTTGCAATCAGATTCAAAGTAGTGCCTAGATCTTTTCATTCTATCTCTTTGGCTATGAATCATTTTCATGTTGGGTGCCTGTCGCAGACATCTTTCATGAAAAATCCTTTCTTAGGATTTTTCCTTGTGACAAGCTGCAGTTCAGCAACCAAAGTAAACAATGGTTATCTGCTGCTGTGGAATGCAACAGGTGATTGGTCTCCTGTGGGTGTTTGGATTTCTTGACCACTCATGACAGAGCTGGCTCTTGCTCTCTGTCTGATACACAGATCTTTGTTATTCATTCTTTTCTATTCTTAGCTTAGCTAGCTGCTGAAGAAACCTTTTCCTTTCTATTGCTTTTTAGTATAGTCCTAATGTAACATATATCATAAAATAATAAATCAAGCCTTCTGATCATGGAGTCAACATTCTCATCTCTTCTTCATCCTGAAAACCCTTGTGACCACAGTCACAGGTGCCAGCAAGGTAAGCCTCTCCAAGCTACAAAGTCCGCCTTTGATGTGTGAAGCGATACTGGGCCATGCTCTGTCCCTGCAAATAAGAAACACCTGTCGAGAATATTTTGCAGGTTGAGGAGTTTTTGCAAGACAATGGCCATATTCAGCCGATGCACAATCCAGCCTGCTTGTAATAATGAACAAGGGACACGTTCACAAACAATGAATAATGGACATATTCAGAAATGGGGTCGGTATATCATTGAAAAAGATACAAGAAGAAGAATCATTAGACTCAGCAAGTTTGTCAGTGAGCTTGGGAAAGTAGGAAAATGTGAGCCATGGGTGAGCCAGAAGACCACAGCAAGACACATGAAAAATTAGATGATCCAATCAGCATTCTAATTTAGATGCGTGAACAGCTAGGATTAACCAATCATGTATTAGCTAGAGACGCGTGGACAGTAGAGATTTATTATAAGTATAGTCTTTTTAGGGATAATAAATTTGGCTTCACTGGATCCTGGTGTGATGTCCCTGTACCTCTGCACCCCACATTTCTGGTGGAGAATGCAGGCAGGCCCCATGTCGTAGCACGAAAGGGACTCGAGGTCGGCAATTTGGCTGCTGTGCAGAGGATCAGAGCCAACCCTCGAGGAGTGGAGAAGCCGGTCAAAAGTATCCTCACTGCCCCAGAGAGAGCAAAAGGTTACTGGAGCTCCAGTTGTAGATGACTTGAATCTTGCCCTGATCAAGGTGAGTGGCTGGGGAGGAGATTGGGGAGGAGATGGGGTCTGAACATGAAAGGGAAGGTGTTCAGAAACTCCTCCAACATATCCTCTCTAAGAGACAACAAAAGTACGATGTTTTCAATTTGAAGGGACTATTACAATGGGCTTGGGACCATAATCTCATAGCAGGAGCACAGGTTGCTTTTGAGATTTTGACATGGGAAGCTGTGGGTTGGACGTTGTGGGCCTGTATTGCATCTGGTGGGAGTGAGGCAAAAGAGGCATCTAAATATGCTACTTTGTGGAAAACTATCATAGAGGTGTTACAAGCCTTAAAAGCAGAGAGGAAAGCTGCTGCTGCGGCCTGTGCAGCCCTTGCCTCTGAGACAGAACAGCCTCAGGCATTTCCAGTAACTTCAGTTCAGCAACTGTTTTCTACCACCTTAGATATTCCCTCACACAGCCCACAACCCCTCAGCTCGGAATCGAGCATTACACGGACTGCCACTCCAGGTCAGAGCGGGAATGAGGAAGCCGCTGCCTCTTTGGGGGGGTTAGCCTGCAGACCAAAGGACAGCTGTACTCAGAGTGAACAAACTGTTGATAACAGTAATTTAGAAACTAAACATGCTGAAAGTGAAAAGGATAAGGAAGGATATGTTATTATGAGTAATGCTTCTATTGAAGAGGATTTAAAATCTTTAGTGGACAATTTGCAAGAATTGGTAATTCAACAAAAGGATTCAGTTGTCCCCAAAAGAGACTACTCTTCTGAGAAAATGGACTTGCCAATGAGAGTAGGTTCAGACACACAACCAGGAAAGCAGTTACTACCCTCTCATTTTGTCTCTGAGCCAGTATTCAAGCCAGTTAAATGAAACCCTCCCTCTCATGCTGTAAAAAATGTGGAATTAGAGTTGGAATGTGACCCTGAAATAGAAGCAGCTCAGAAATGAAAGTGGAAGGGAGTTATTACAGAAGCTATTGTAGAAGGGACTTTTCTCTCAAATGATGGAGAGGCTTTTCCTGTAGTAACTAATGCTGCCGGTAGAGTTTGGGAACCTTTCGATTGGAAGATTTTAGAAAGGTTGAGAGCTGCAATTTCACAATTTGGTTGAAAATCCCAACTTGCACAGTCACTTCTGCAGTATATTTTTACATCTAACACTAATTCCGGCTGATGGGCATACCCTAATAAGACTTATAACGCCACCCCATCAGCAGGTGATGTGTCATAAAAGCTGGGAGGAAAAGTGTGCTCAGGAAGCACCGAGAGTGCAGGGTGATCCTCTGTATGGTTTAACAGCACAACAGCTACTTGGCCAAGGGTCCTAGGCTACTGCCACTGCCCAGGCTAGGAGCATTGATCAAATCTTGCAGATGAGCCAATAACTAGCATATAACAACTAGCACTTCCAGATGGGTTATGTACTAAGTCTTTTACACAGATTCGCCTAAGAATGAATGAGGACTTTGATAAATTTGTAGACAGATTGCATGAAGCTATCTATGATCATCCTGATTTGGATTCAGACACAAAAGTACAATTGTTTAATATGCTTGCTTTTGACAATGCTAATGATAAAACTCGACAGATTTTGGGAACATTAAAGAAGGGAGCTGATGTTACAGAAATACTGGAACTTATGGCTAGAACTACAGAAAGACAAAAAACAGCCTATGTAGCTGCTGCAGTACAGGATGCAGTAAAACCTTTGCTTTCTAAACTGCAAAAGAGAGCCAAATGAAAGAACATTAAATGCTTTGAATGTGGTAAAATCGAACATGTTAGGAGTCTGTGTCGCTCTACAACTGTGAAAAAATTTTGTTCTATCTGCAAAAAAGATAACCACAATACTAAAGAATGTCGGTTCCAGGGAAACTAACTTAGGAGCGCGTTATCTCCGCAGGTAAAGAAACAAGTACGGAGAGCTGCCTGGATAGCTCAGCCTCCCATGGAGGAGGAGGAGGACTTTACTCACTCAGATCGTCAACTTCTGGAAGTGCTGGCGTGGATGTGGAAACCACAGTAGACATGACCATCATGAACTCTGCTGTGCACCTGATAGATACCAATGTAAAAGGACCCTTGGGGGATGAGCTTAGTGCTTTTCTGTTAGGGAGATCATCAGCCAGTAAAAAGGGATTGGATGTAATTCCTGGGGTTATTGATGCAGACTATCAAGGGGTTGTTAAAATTATGGTTAGAACATTTTTCCCTCCTGTATCTATTCCCAAAGGTTCACGAATTGCTCAGCTTGTTCCTTTTAAGTCTTGTGTCCCCTGTACAGGCTACAAGGAACAGGGAACAGGAAGCTTTGGTTCCACAGGTAAACCAGAAGTATATTGGGCCATGGACATCACAAGAGGTAAACCAGACAAACAGGTAACCCTGACACATCTTAATGGTGATTCTATTACTAAGAAACTCATAATTGACACTGGAGCAGATGTAACCATCATTTCAAACACAATATGGCCAAAACATTGGGCATTGGCCGATCCTACTTTAGGTATTGCAGGTATTGGAGGGACTCAGGCAACTCAGATGAGCAGGGAAGTAATTACTTTTACTTTCCCAGATGGAGTGAATGTATCTACAAGGCCTTATGTCATGCAAACTCCTGGTACTTTACTAGGTTTGCTTGGTAGAGATCTGTTAAGTCAACTAAAAGCTACCATTGTTACACAGCCTTTTTAGCAGCAGCCACTGGAAGGCAGCAGATCCTCAAAATTAGCTGGACCACTGATACACCTGAGTGGATTGATCAGTGGCTGCTGTCAAAGGAAAAGCTGCCCATAATCCAACAATTAGTGCAAGAACAGCTTGAGGAAGGGCACATAAAGCCATCCACTAGCCCTTGGAACACTCCAATTTTTGCCATCCTGAAAAAGAGTGGGAAATGGAGGTTGCTACATTACTTACGTGCTGTTAATGCAGTAATGCTAATTATGGGTGCCTTGCAACCTGGTCTTCCATCTCCTACTATGATACCTGAGTCATGGAATCTATTGATCATTGATCTCAAAGATTGTTTTTCACCATTCCCTTGATCCACATGACACAAGTCATTTTGCATTTTCTGTTCCATCTATCAATAAGGCAGAACCCTACAAAAGGTATGGATGGATTTGTTTGCCCCAAGGCATGTGAAATTCCCCTATGATGTGCCAAATTTATGTCGCTTGGGCATTAGAACCTGCTCAGCAGCAATTCCCTGAGTATATCATCCATCACTGCATGGATGATATATTAGTGGCTGGAAAACAATTAGACTCTGTAACTGTTCTAAAAACCATGACAGTTTTGCTAGAGGAAAGCAACTGCAACTGGTTTAAACCAAGGTTTAAAAATTGCTCCTTGGAAATATCTTGGGTGGCAGATTGATCAGTTAGTAGTGAAGCCACAGAAACTCACCATTACCACTGAAATTAAAACTGTACATGATGTCCAGAAGTTAGTGGGGGATATTCAATGGATTAGAACTATTTGTGGGATAACTAATGAAGAACTTGAACCATTAATACAGTTACTAGGTACTTTGTCTCAGGCAGATGAACACCAGACACTGGATAAAAAACAACAGTTGGCCTTGGATCACATTACCACAAAGGCTGCTACATCACATGCACATTGTCTGATCGAGGATGTTCCAGTTCAACTGATGATCATCAATCAAAGCAAGGAGGATGACAATTATGCTAAGCATCCTTTCACCTTGATTTGTCAAGGGTTAAAACTCGGGCTAATCCTTTAGTTATTTTGGAATGGGTATTTTTACCTGTAAAACAATCTAGAACTATTACTACTCGACTGGAACTTTTTGCTCATTTTATTATGAAGGGCAGAGGGAGAATGTTGGAAATCTGGGGACACGAACCGTATGCAATTTTAGTACCATTGGCTAACTGGTATCTTGAATGGGGAAGTAGGCATTCTGTTTCTTTACAGATAGCTTTGGCTGCATATGATGGTAAAGTTCACAATACTTATCCATGGCACCGGGTGTTATCTTTATTGTAGCATCAGCATCTGGAGGACAGACCCTGGAGATCTCACTGTCCGGTGTCTGGGCAGACAGTATTTACAGATGCAGGTAAAAGGTCAAAAAAGGCTGCCTGCACTTGGCAGCAAGGCAAAGTGTGGAAAAAGCATGTCATTTTTGGAGAGGTAAAAGATACGTTGCAGACATTAGAATTGAAAGCTGTGATTTGGGCTTTTGAAAATTGGAATAATGAGGCTATTAACATTGTTTCTGATTCGCTTTATGTAGTTGGCTGTGTCCAATGCCTAGAAAGAGCAGTACTTAAGGAGGTGAGTAATGAGCATTTGTATTCCCTTTTAAGCTGATTGCTTAAAAACCTGAATCAACGAGGGCAGGAATACTTTATTAGTCATGTTCATAGTCATCAAGCTCTCCCTGGTCTGTCTGAAGGTAACGCTCGAGCTGATCGGTTTGTAGCCACTGTCTGGCCAGTGCCAACCTCTGATAAATTTCAGCAAGCTAAAACTTACGCATTTCTTCATCAATCTGCAAAAATGTTAGTTAAACAATTTGGTATTCCCCTTACTGATGCTTCGGGTATTGTGCGATCCTGTCCTGATTGTCAACGAGATGGCATTGGTTTAGGCACTGGTGTTAACCCTAGGGGTACTCAACCCTTGCAATTATGGCAAATGGATGTAACTCATGTAGCAGAATTTGGTCAGAAAAAGTTTGTACATGTTTGCATTGATACCTATTCTTATGTTATATGGGCTACTCCCTTAACAGGTGAGACAGCTCATCATGTTGAGAAACATTTGTACAATTGCTTTGCCATATTAAGTATCCCCTTAGTAATTAAGACTGACAATGGTCCTGCTTACTGTTCCTTAAGATTCAAACGTTCCTGTAATTTATGGGGTATTTGACATGACACTGGTATTCCTCACAATCCTACTGGTCAGGCAATTATTGAGCATGCCCATCAGATGTTCAAGGGCATGCTGCAAAAACAAAAAGGGGGAACTACAGGGTTATCCCCTGAGGAAAAAACAGCTAAAGCCATTTTTGTGCTTAATTACCTTAGAACAACAGGAGATAGGGAAGATCCACCTATTCTTGTGCATCATGCCCTCACACGTAATCCAAGTGAGGAACTGCCTGACGGTATTCAGGTCATGTTCAAAAGTCCAGAAACAGGGGTGTGGGAAGGATCAGCTACAGTAAAATTAATAGGAAGAGGTTATATGTGCTTACTTACAGATAAAGGCATTCATTGGATTCCAGCAAAGTGGGTGAAGCCCTATCTGAAACCATCGTCATCAACCTATGCTGTATCCAGAGGCGGAGAATCGGCAAAAGCACCGATTCCAGAGAGCCCTGAATCTGATTCTTCAACCCCTGACACCTGAACAACAGTCTGAATATCTACCAAGTTTGCTGGAGTATGCTGAGGGAGTACTAGCAACTCCACATAGGCTTAATACACACGGGTTAGATATACACAGACTTCTTTTACCTTCACTTTCATCACAGGTTGTAAATCAGATAGAAAATGCTTGTTATCTGCATGGTTGTGTATGTAAGCCGTGGCTTAAGGTTCATTGTATAAAGTGTAACTTAAAAACCCGGTGACAAGTTCGTCAAGAACATAATTCAGCAGTGGTTCGAGGGAAAAAGCAAAAATTTAGGCCCATTAACCTGATATGCAATAACTGGTTTCACATACTTAACACTATTACCCTGAGAGTAGCATTAGCATTAGCATTAGCATTAGCTAAATTTTTAGGGCGTAACTCAGGAGGATATCAGAGTTTTCTCCATGATGCATCTTTGATAGAAGTATACAAGCAAAGATTGTTACTGTGGGTGCAGTTTAACCTTGCTTTAATTGCTATAGTAAACCAAATTGTACTAGAGAGCAAGATATTAGCTACTGAATGTGGAGTAGGAATAGCAATACCACAAATACATCACTTTAGAGATTTTGAGTGGAACCAGGCTAAAGCAATTTGGGCAAAGCACAGGCGTGATTGAAGACAACAGCAACAATGGCAGCAATCTGGCAAATATTGACAATG
Source organism: Molothrus aeneus (assembly GCF_037042795.1). Taxonomy (NCBI): domain Eukaryota; kingdom Metazoa; phylum Chordata; class Aves; order Passeriformes; family Icteridae; genus Molothrus; species Molothrus aeneus. Next base: position 5,970,396 of record NW_027098964.1, read on the forward strand.
GTGCTCAGTGTAGTGATTAAGGAAAGGCAGGGAGTATACAAAATAGAGCAGCGAGCTAACATGTGGGTTACAGGGGCTAACAGAACAGGGCAAGAATCTTTCTGCTTATCACCAGCTACACCTTCGGATCCATTTTGCACCTGTTTAATTGGAATTCCCTTAGACTCAATGGAAGAATTCGGAAATTGGACCAGAGTTCAAATTTATGGCAACTTAAGTAAGGCCTGGTCCAATTGGTGTACTACTAATCAAAATGGGATGATCACAGAAAATTGGTGTGAAAAACAAAAAATCCCTAGAAATCCTTTAGGAGCTCAGGCATTTACAATCACTCAAGGTTTAAATACTACAAGTCAGGAACCACAGGAACTGGATATTTTGGGATCAGTGCCAGGAAATTATTGTTTGTTCTTTGAGTACTACAAAGGTAAAGAGCTGATTAGGGAGAGGTCAGGAAAAACCGGAGATGATAGTGCTTGGATATCTCCTGTTTCTTCGTGGTATTACAATATCACGGCATACTGTGCCAATTGGACATGGTCTGTATCCTTAAAACAAAAATCAGCAAGCATGTTACCTCCTGGAGTTTTTCTCATTTATGGAGATAGAGCCTGGCCTGCAATTCCTCAGAAAGCATTAGGAGGACTGTGCTATTTTGGGAAATTGACACTGTTTGCCCCTAGCATTCAACAGATGCTTGATATCAGGCACAAATTCCACCGTCCAAAACATAGTGTGCATCTATTAGGCTCAGACTGTAAGGATAATGTAGAATTGTGGAATAGGCCTTCGGTTATACTGGCATCACTTTTTACACCAGGAGTAGCTTCATCACAGGCCCTTACACAATTAAAACAATTGGCTTGTTGGACAGGAAAACAAATTAACATTATATCTGAAATACTGAATGAGCTCACCACTGATGTAGGTAGCATACACCACGCTGTGTTACAGGATAGGGCTGCTATAGATTTTTTGTTGCTAGCACAAGGACATGGGTGTGAAGATTTTGAAGGGATGTGTTGCATGGATCTCTCTGACCACTCTGAATCTATTCACAAGAAACTGTCATTGCTTAAGGAGAATATGAAAAAGCTCACAGTTGTTGAGAATTCTTTTGATAAGTGGCTAAAATCCTGGGGAATAACAGGCTGGCTCAAGGACTTAGTACACTTTGGCATTATGATACTTTGTATTCTTTTTTCAATTCTGCTTATAGTGCCTTGCTTACTATGCTGTGTGCACAAAATAATTGACCGTGCTTTTAAATCAGTCTGGCTTGTGCAAAAACAAAGCCAGGGAACTGTTGAGAGCTTTTTGCAGATTGAGGAGCTCTTGCTAGACAATGGCCATATTCAGCCAATGCACAATCCAGTCTGCTTGTACTAATGGACAATGGTCACATACACAAGCAATGAATAATGGACATATTCAGAAATGGGGTCAGTATACCCTTGAAAAAGATACAAGAAGAAGAATCATTAGACTCAGCAAGTTTGTCAGTGAGCTTGGGAAAGTAAGAAAAAAGTGAGTCATGGGTGGGCCAGATGACCACAGCAAGACACATGAAAAATTAGATGATCCAATCAGCATTCTATTTTAGATACGTGAACAGCTAGGATTAACCAATCATGTATTAGCTAGAGACGCGTGGACAGTAGAGATTTATTATAAATACAGTCTTTTTAGGGATAATAAATTTGGCTTCACTGGATCATGTTGGTCATGGTATGTTGTCCCTGAACCTCCGCACCCCGCAATGGAACGCAATTAGATCGGTTCTATGATGTAATTTTATGGAGTCCAGTGGGGAACCTTCTCCCTGCCTTCCTCCTGGCTTATCTCCTGTTGCTCTGTCCTGCTCCCCGTGCTGTGAGTGTCAGGCAGGGGGGGTGGGGAAGTTGGCAAGAGACAAAGACCACTCACCCCTGAAGTGGCTGCCAGAACTCGGGCTGGCTCTTAGAGCTCCGGTGCCACGCCAGGAGAGGGGAACTGCCTCGGTATGGGGATTTACCGGAGGCAGAACCTTTATAGCCACTTGCTCTATGGTACCAGACACAAGCCACGACAGGGAGCAGGCAGAAGAGAAAGGAGGAGGTGCTCCATCTTGAGGTTCCACATGGAACAGTTTAACCCACATGAAGGGATCAGGACAAAGAGCCCCTAGCTCTATTGCGCAAGGGATTTTGTACAGATACAAGTCAGGGGGTGGATACAAACAGCTAACCAATAGGGAATCCTCAGGGCACCAGTGAGGGGATTACATGGAGTGTCCCGGGCCAGCTGGGGTAGGAGGGTGGAGAGGATGGGTCACCTGGGCCAATGGGGCTTCGAGGAGTAGGGGAATTCCAAAGGGGTGTTGCAGGACAGGGATTGGCCTGAGGTTTAAGTGGCAGGGGAGGTTCGGGAATCAAGGGCTGGGTTGCCTTGACAGGCAGGGAAAGAGCTAGAACAAGGGGTGGGGAATGGCATGAGGGACAGCTTTGAGGGAGGATAAAACCCAGGGGTAAACCAACTTGGGGAGAAAATGGGGGTACAACAGAACAAACCACTTAACAAGGAATCAATAAAATAAATTCAAACTGCAACAACCCCCATGTTCATGTGGCAACAGAGAGCTTTTATTTCCCAAGCCCTTGCTTATATAGGGCATTTGAAAAATCCCATCTGGATACTTTCATAGGTCAGAACTCTATACGCCCCTTCAGGTCCTGGCCAAGGAAACGCCTGCAGCCTTGGGAGAGATGTGACTGGGCAAGGCCCCTGTCCGTCAAACCAGGGGCTGGTTGATTTGTCTATCGCAAACCAGCTAAAATACGGTAACACTGTGCCATCATTAATCCCTGTGCCATATCTCCTCTCCATATCCCTTTGTCCTGCTCCCTGTACTATCATTTCTCCCTGTAACTAGCAGAACTTTCTTTTCCCCAATTGTCTGTATGCCATAATCACTTGCAAGCTGCTCCTGCTTTCACAGAATCACAAAATCAGTTTGGTTGGAAGGGGCCAGCAGATCATCTGGTTCAACCTTCCTGCTCAGGCAGGATCATCCAGGGCACATGGCACAGGATTGTGTCCAGACCTACAGTCCCCTGTAGATCCAGATGAGGTTCAGTGTACACAAACCATGTGATGGAAGTTCCTACTGAGGTGCCATCATGATACCAACTCATTGGCAGTGATGTCATGGAAAGGAGAACAAAGAGTCGATAATTTGGTTACCAAATGCTCACAATATGAAGAAAGTATCTTTTTCACCATATGGGCTTGCATCTTGTCTGTGGAAAAGACCTCCAGCAACTGAAAGAAGTGCCCTATGCTCCACTAGCACAGACTGGACTCTATAAGGGGCAAGTGCCTCCTGCTCAAGAGAGAGGGGCACACCACAAGGTAACCTGTGGTTTTACTTGCCTGGCCTTGGTGAAGACATATGGAAGTGGGATGGAAAACCCACCTCTGCCTTGGCAGCACAGGTATGTGAGTTGAGAAGCAAAATTAACCACCACAGAAAACTCTTCAAGGAAAAATGCCCCTCAGTTTCCACTGGGCAAGTCTTCAGGTGGAATTGAAGGGCTGATGTTACTTCTGACTCTCTGGAAGGGACCTCCAGGTCATATTTACAAGGAGCAAGCAACAAGTACCATGATCAGAGCTAGAGGGGCCCTGCCTCCAGCTGGGTGTGGAAAAAGGACAGTGGGGTCAGTTGGACTGTGTGGGTCCATGGCCTGGCACAGCAGAGCCACAGGAGCACAAGGCTTTAGTTGACACAGGTGCACAATGTACCCGGATGCCATCATGCAGGGGCAGAATCCACCTCTGTTTCTGGGATGATGGGGGATCCCAACAGGGGCTTTACTGGAAGCTAAAGTGCTCCTGACTGGGCATGAGTGGCAGAAAAACGCCATTGTCGCTGGCCTAGGGGCTCTGTGTATCCTTGGCACAGATCACCTCAGGAGAGGTATTTCAAGGACCCAAAAGGACACCACTGGGCTTTGGGAGAGCTGCTGTGGAAACAGAAGAAATTAGGACAGCTGAATCCCTTGCTTGGTCTTTCAGAGGACCCTTCTGCTGTGGGACTGCTGGGGTAGTTGAAGAACAGCAGGTACTGATGGCCAGCACAAGTGTCCCATTGGCAACATGGCGCCGACTGGGACTTCAGCACCCGTGGCACAGACAGGAAAACCAGGGCATTGGGAACAGCCAGGGCTTGGGAAAGGCAGGTACTGCCTGACTCACCTGATCTCCTGCTGTGCCCAGGTGACCCCAGTGGGTGTTGGACATGGGTGGGTGTGTCTGCCTGCAGCTCAGCAAAGCCTTTGGCACTGCCTCCATCTCCCTGCCTCTCCTTGAGCACCTGCAGCTCACGGCTGGGACAGGTGCCTCTCGCTGGGAACACCTGGCTGGTGGCCAGGCCAAGAAGTGGGAATGGGGCCACAGCCAGCTGGGGCTGGGCACTGCTGGGTTCCCCAGGGCTCAGTGTTGGGGCCAGTCCTATTCAACATCTGGCCTGGGTGGACAACTAGGGGCAACTGGGAGGTGTGCGAGGCAATGCCCTCAAGAGACCCCAAAGCCCACCTGGGCCACCATGGGTTCATAACCCCCCAGTCTGCTTCTCCCAATGGATTTCATGGACAGTTGTAATCCTTGACTGACCCCCACGGGGTACTGGGAGGCACGGGGAGCTACTGGGACCATGTTGGGAGCCAACTGAAGACACACTGGGAGCAAAGGGAAGATGCTGGAACTATGTTGGGGGTACTGGGACCATACCTGGGGCAACTAGGATCATACAGGAGGGGACAACTGGAACCATGCTGGGTTCATACTGGGAGTGTCTGGAACCACACTGGGGGCAACTGGTATCATACTGGGAGTGACTGGGATCATAGTGGGATCATTCTAGTAGTGACAGGAATTGATTGGGACCGTTGGGGGTGTGACAGGGATCATACTGAGAGTCGTTGTGATCATACTGGACTCACACTGGGAGTGACTGGAAAGCACTAAAATCATACTGCAAGGGACTGGAATCATACTGGGATCATTCTGGGAGTTAATGGAACCATGCAGATGACCGAGAGCAACGGGAACCACATGGGAATGACTGGCATCACACCAGGACGATGACAGAGCCCATACTGGCACCGCACGGGGACGATAACTGAGACTACCCCGGGAGCACCAAGGCGCGGGGTACCTGGGGGTGGGGCCATGCAGAGTTATGCTAATGAGCCCTCGGTGGGCGCGGCACCATCGAGTCGCGGAGTCCGGCGCGACCCCGGGCGGTCGCGCGCCCCGATTGGCGCGCGGAGGGAAGTGACGTCACGAGCGGCGCGGCGGGAGATTTGAACGGCGCAGCGCGGCGGATCCCGGGAGCGGCGTGGGGGCCCCGCACGCCTGAGCGCACCCTGACTCTCCCTTCCCCAGGCGCTGGGTCCCCTTCTGACCTCGCCTTGACCCTGCGGTGGACTCGGCCGCAACATGCCCCGCCCCAAACCCACCCCCCGACGGCGCGGGCGTTCCCCAACCCCCCCACCGCCCCGGCCGCGGGCACACAGTGAGTGAGGGGCGGGGGACTCCCCTTATAGACCTCCTATATCGAGCCCCCCTTTCAGACCCCCCTCAAGAGCACTCCTATGGACTCCCTCTATTGTCCTCCGCCCCTAGCCTGTACCCTATAGGCGCCTACATGCTTCCATCACCTACAGTCACCCCACACTCTATAGCCCCTCTACCCCCATACTCCCTGTCTCCTATAACTCCCCTATATCAGCCATCACTTTAGCTCTCTATAGATCCTTTACACCCACAATGTCCCCCTAGACCTTACAGATCCCTTTTAACCCCCACAGCTTCCCCCTGTCCCCCGACCCCTATAGCCCCCATAGATCCCCTATAGCCCCCTGTGTTCTGACAGGCCCTATAGATCTGTACCCCCCCTGTTCCTTCAGAGCTCCCCATCTGTGCCCCCCAGGCTAAAGAGATCCCCTAAAGCCCTCACAGACCCCTATCTGATGCCCCCACAGGGCGCCGCCCAGGTCAGCGGGCATTGCAGGAGATCCGCAAGTACCAGAGCAGCACCCGCCTGCTGCTGCGCCCCGGCCCCTTTGCCCGCCTGGTGAGAACCCCCCACATCCCTAAAATCCCCAGACACCCTGATTTCCCCCCCCCAGAACCTCTCCAGCACCCCCCATGGACTCCCAAACTCCCCTGGGACCACACAGATCATCTCAGATACCCACAAAATCTACTGTGGGACCCCCAAACCCCTCCAGGACCCCCCCAGTTTCACCCCAGAACCTCCAGCATTGTCTGGGATCTTCCAAACCACTCTGGATTCCCTCTCCTGGGACCCTCAAATCCGTCCCAGGACACCCCAGATCAACCCTCTCGGACCCTGCAACTTCCCCCAGAGCCTTCAAATCCACCCTGGGACCCTTCAGCTCCCCATTGCATTCTCCCAAATACCCACTGCAACTCTTCAACAATCCCTAGGACCCCTTCAAATCCAACCCCAAATCCACCCTGAGACCCCTGAATTCCAACCTGGAACCCTCCAACCTCCCCATGGACCCCATCCCAAAAACCCACTGCAATTTTCCAACCCCCTACAGACCCACCAAGTTACCCCTCAGAACCCCAGATCACCCCCTGGGACTTTTCAAGACCATCCCTTCCCCCCCCCCCCCCCCCCACCCTGTTCCAGCCCTCCCCGTGTCCTTGTCCTCCCCATCCTCGTGACATGCTGGGCCTGTCCTCCCCGAATATCCCCCAATGTCATTCTGTGGTTCCAGACATCCTTGTGGCCTGCCACCTTCAGAGGCTGCATGGATTGAGAGTTCCCTGTGCCCCTCCTGCTATGCTGGCACTGCCCCCCATCCCATTGGGGTGTCCCCATGTTCCCATGGCTGAGGGTGTTCCCAAGATGTTCCCAGAACGGTGCTTCCCCCCTGCCTCCCACCTGGGAGATCCCAGGGTGTCCCCATCATGATGTCCCCACATCCCCACTCCCCAGTGTGTCCCCAGGTGTTCCTGTCCCCAGTGTTCCTCTCCCTGGGTGTCCCCAAAGTGTCTCCAGGATGACAACAAGGGTGTCCCCAGGTCCCTGGGATGTCCCCAGGGCAGTGTCTCCAGGGTGTTGCCATGGTGGTGGCCCCAGCCCGGGATGTCCCCAATGCCCCGGTATCCCCCCCATGTTGTCCCAATGTCCCCGTGCTCCTTGTGACCCCACTGCCCCCATGTGCCCCCCTCCCTGTGCCCTCCCTGCTGCAGGTGCGGGAGATCTGCCTGCTCTTCACCCGCGGGGTCGATTACCGCTGGCAGAGCATGGCCCTGCTGGCGCTGCAGGAGGTGGGGCTCGGGGGGCCCAGGCGTGGTGGAGGGAGGTCACAGAGGGGCTGGAGGGGTCCTATGGGTCCTGCAGGGGTATCCAGGGATTTGGGGGGTGGGGAAGGGGCTGAGGGGGATCTCATGGGTACTGAGAAGGTTTCCATGGGAGTTGGGGGTCTGTAGGTGCTGCAGGGGGGGGGGTCTGTGGGTGCTGGCGTTGTCTCTGGGGGCTGGGGAGGTTCAGGAAGATCTCTTTGGATGCTTGGATGAGGCTGAGAGTTTGTTGGGTGTATGTGATGGGAGCTGAGGGGGAGCCTAGGAGGGTCTCCATTGGCTGGGGGGAGGGTCTATGGGTTCTGGGACAGGGTTCCATGGGTGTTGAGAGGGTCTCTGGGTGCTGGGTGGGGGGGGTCCCTTACTCCCGGGCTCTGTCGGGGATTGAGGATGGGTCACTGGGTGTTGATCCCCCCCTAACACATTTACAGGCACAAGGTGCTTTGGTCACCCATGTGTGGGTTTGGAGGGACCCTGCCCCCCGGGTGTGTGTTTGGGGGGGGTCTCTGACCCCAGGGGAAGGTGGGGGGGTTGGGGCATGCTGGGGAGCTTTGGGGACCCTCCCTCAGGTTTTGGTACACAGGCAGCAGAGGCCTTCATGGTGAGGCTGTTGGAAGACGCATACCTGTGCTCGCTGCACGCACGCCGAGTCACCCTGTTCCCCAAGGATCTGCAGCTGGCCCGTCGCCTGCGGGGACCCGAGGTGGGGGGCATCTGAATGAGGACCCCCTGAGGGGTCTCTCCTGATAATCTCACACCCATAATCTTCCTGGGACCTCCTATGGGACCATCATGCTGAGACACCCCCCCCCGCCCCCCTCCATGGGGTCCCCCAAGCTCCCCCACGTGGACCCACCCCTTAGACTCTCCCACCTCAGGATCCCCAACAACCCCTTCAGGGACGCATCCCGGGGTGGAGGTCCCCTTCCTTAGTCCAGCACCTCTCAGATTATTGTGGACCCCTACCCATGGTCCCCCTGGAACCCCCATCACCAGCATGCCAGTCCCAGGGAAACCTACCCAGGACCTCCACCCTAGTGGAGACCCTCCCAGTTCTGCTGTACCCCAATAAATATTTGTGACCTCTAGGTGCTGATGCTGGGGAGCTTGGAGGGGATTTGGAGTTGAGGCACCGCAGGGAGGAACTCTGGAGGGGAGGAGAACCCACAGGGAGAGGGGCTCCGAGTATTTTAGGTGAGGCCACCTGGGATGGGGGCCAGGAAGGTCTTGGGGCCTAAGGGGTTCCATGTATAGTGGTGGTGGGGGGTCGTCTAGGGGGTGGCGCTTAAGGGATTCGCTTTTTGAGCGGAGGTCAGGGCTTTGGGGGCGGTGCTTAGAGGTGGCTTGAACGTGGGCAGGGTTGCCTGTGGGGGGCGGGGCTTAGTGCCCCCGTGTGCGTGCGGCTCTGGAGGTCTCCCGTCCATGGGCGGAGCTCTGGGGGTGGGGCTTCAACGGGGTCCCCGCTATGGGGCGGGGCTTGGGAGGGCCACACTCGGGGGGCGGGGCTACGGGGGTTCTGGGCGGTCCCCGACTGCTGTTCCCGCTGCTGCCGCTCGGGGCGCTGCTGAGCGGGGAGGGGCGGGACCTGCGGGGGCGCTGCACCGGCAGCACCTGTGCCCGCACCTGAGGGCACGGGAGGGACCCCAGAACGGACCCGCCCAACCCCAACCCTGCCCTGGGACCCCACCCCCCCCTTTCTCATGCCTTGGAGACCCCTCCCGAGCCTCAGAACCCAAAACCTACCCTGGACCCCAAATCCCCTTAAACCTGCCCATCGCTGCCATCCTTGGGGTACCCTCTGAGCCCCCCAAACCTCAGGGACCCCAAATATCTCCCCTAAAATCCCAGCCTAGGCCCCACCCACCTGGTTTGGGATACCTCCAGTTTTGGGGTCTCCTCAACCCTCTTTTTTCCCCAGACAGTCTGGTGCTGAGTTTGGTGGGGAATATTTTTGTTACTGAACTTTCAAAGAAAGTTAATAATGCAAATTGTGGACAGGACAGAAAATTGCTTTGATGTCTCTAACGACCCTATAAGCAGCAGTACATGTGATAATGAGGAAATCACATTACAACCCCAAATTAAAGATGAAACTTCTATGATAGTCAGGGTCTGCACACTGTTACTAAAACAGCAGCCAAGATAGCAAAGTTCCAGGAAAAGCATAGCAGACTTACATAGTAATTGGAAACTGGATACGTTTGGAGAGTGCCTCTGGCAGAGGGTGGAGGCCCAAGGCTTCTGGAGGCCAGAAGTATTTTTAACAGTGAGTGACCAGAGAAAACTGTGGTCTTTAACTCAGAGTGCCGCCTATTGAGCAGGAGGTTGCATCCATTAGAGAGGAGTGATTTGCTTAGGATCGAGACCCCAACCATAGATCATGGGATAGAGAGTGTACAGAAGGCAGTGTTTTTGCAACTGATGAATGACAGATGTTCCAGGACAGCCCTCACCTACATCACTGTTAACCAAGTATGTGGCTGCTGTGGTTAGAGTTTTGCTGGACGTGATAAAACACTGGCAGAATTTCAGGATCACTTGAAGCAAGTGTTAACCCCACAGAGAGGAAGACAAGGGAAAAGACCCTTATCATGGGGAAAGAGATTTTCAGGGCTAATTAGCTATGGCAGAAGGATGGGTTTCACTTAACAATTAGTAAACAAAACAACAATCAGGAGATTGGAATTGCACCAAGGAAGCAGACTGCCCAAAAGGGAGCAGCAGGGTCCCAGTGCATGATGGAATGCAGTTTGAGTGAAAGGCTTGCAGAAAGGAATTTCTTGGGAAGTGATAAATTATCCACTGCTGTTCTGGAGAATGTAGTACCTGGGGAAAAGGAAAGTTGCACTCTTTTGCCACAAGCAGGATAAAGATGTTGATGTGGGAGTTGGAACTCCTGGGAAACCTATCATTACTATGGCCTCACAAGGCTAATGTTGTTAATTGGAGTCTTAGAAACAACTTTTGCCATCCTCAGTGAGCTGGGGGCTGGCGGCTGCAAACATTTAAGGAAGCTCACCAAAAGTAAGACTTACACAGAAAATGAGGTATCAAAGTCACCACTGGCTTCTGAGATGGAGACAGGAGAAAAGCTGAGAATCCAAATGGATAAACTTATGACTGAGAAAGACCATCTTAGGACCCTACTTGCTTCAGCAGAGTGTAAGGAAAGACAATTATTTTAAAATTTGAATAGGGAAAATTATAGAAGAAAGAAACAAGACCTGAGAGAGGAAACCTTATTTATCCCTGTTACTGAGAAATGAACAATTGCAGAAACAGTTCCAGGAAGAAAAGGAGAAAAGATGAAAACTGAAAGAAACAGCAAAGGTGATGCTTAAGCAAGCTACCAATGCACCCTGTATTGTGCAAGAGTCCATTCAGGTGGCTGATTTGCAAAAGCATTCCAGGCACAAGCCAAATGAGACTGAAATGCAACAAGTGGAACCCTATCAATACATACTAATGACCCATACATCCAGATTCCAGTCGGTTCTCATCAATGATTAATTACATTTCTAGTAGATACAGGAGCACAGCATTCAGTACTAATGAAGCAGGATGCCAAGAAGCTGGGTGTATGACCTAGATGCTAAGAGTTAAAATCACTTTAGTAAATGGAGAAAATGTTATCTGTCAAGTTGCTACGGTTAATTTATGGGTCCTGGATGAGAAGTGGATATTGGCTACTTGCTTTGCAATCAAAGATCACAATGACAATATTTAGGGTTTTGATGTTCTGAACGTTTAAATCTGTTGTCTGCCTGATGGCAGTGAGTCAATGTTAATGTTTGAACATTAGCCCAAACCCTAAAAGGAGTCCAGAGACTGTGCTGACTCCACGTGGCATCTGCACTCTGCGATCCAAGGACTGCTAGTGTGTCCCCGTGCTGGATTTTTGCTGCAGGGAGAAGTGGAATTTCTGAAGTTCTGGCCAATGTGGCCCCACTAAGAGTTGAAATACCCAATTACTGCAAACCTAACAGCCACAATATAAGCACTCGTGTGCCTGGGCATTGATGGGGTGGTGACAGATTAAAAGAAAAAAGGTACTATCACTCAGTCACACTCCTATCTCTCCTGTCAGAGACAGTGGCCAGTGATCATTTTAACACACTCCAGCCACATAGAACTTGCTAGTGTTTAGCCAATGTTTGCTGTTGGCATTGCCATCATGTCACAGATCACAAAATATTCTGAGTTGAAAGGGACCCGCAAAGATCATCAAGACCAGCTGTTAAGTGAATGGGCCATACACAGATTGAACCAACAACTGTGGTGTTATGAGCACCATGCTCAGACCAAGTGAGCCGGTCCGGCTCATGAAAGAGCTGAACAGACAGTTGTGGCTTATGATTTATTACAGGCAGTTGAACACCAGTACCACATCTACATTCACTGCTGTACTAAACTTTGCGGAACTGATAGCTCAAATTAGGAGAGCACACTACCCATGGAGGACAACTCAAATTGCAGGAGACTCCCCCTGAAAACACGGGAAGCAGCAAAAGCAGTGGACAAGCACTTCATAAAGTAGAAGTTGAGATTCCTCCTGAAGAATGTCAAGGCCTAACACCACGAAACACCAAAGAAATATTCACTATTCAACTCAACCACATTTAAAGAGATGGAACAGAGAGATTCTGCGTGGGAAAAAGGAATTTTGTCATTAGTCCAAGTGATTAAACAACTTGAGCCACTAAGGGGTAACCTGTTCAGGCTAATGCTGCTGAGACTCATACTGTTTTTTCTATCCAGGAATGATATCAGTAATGATTCCAGCACACCCCCACTGAGGATCAAGTTAACCATCAAAGGACAGCTTATCCTTATTGCAGGAGCAATCACTGCCAGCAGGAAGCAAATTTGGTTCACATATTAACAAGTTCAACCCACAGGGTAGAGTCACTTCTTTTATTTAAGCTAGTAAGTATGGTAACTTAGTACATACATTCTATATCACACATGCTTTTCAGTTGTAAGTGCACTTAATTGAATATGACCAGGGATTTTACCCATTACCCAAATTAGATAACACTTCCAATGTTATGTCCAAGGATTGCTCCCACCAAAGAGATGCCATGATAGAGAGGTAGAGAGGTCTTGGCTGGCCTTTACCTCCCCTGTGCAGCCTCTCATCAGCACTGCAAACACTGGGGCTACATGCTTTCTTTCCTACAGAAGAGGACTCTCATTCTCATCCAGAAGCCCATCATTCAAACGTGGATACCACCTCTGATATTATATATGCCCAAAGATGACTCTCATACAAAAGCTGCCAGATCAGAAAGCTTTTGCTGATCTTTACCCCGCTAGGGCAGCCTGTAACTTGCACCTAAACCACTGGGGCTATGTGCTTTCCTTCCCATGGTAAAGCATAATGACTGAACCTTCCAATCAGATAAGTCTCACTTCTTCTAATACCCTTCCCCAATTCCTGTGGCCTCCCTGCCCCTCTCCCACTTTCCACTTTTCCTTTCCATTGTCCTACTACCCCTTTTTTATGTTTCCACAAATTCCTACCTCCTTTTCCCCCCTTCCACGGCCTCCCTCCACTAATCCCACTAATCCCTTTCCCCAGAGTTCCTTCGTAATACCAGACGGATCGAGATTGGGAGGGAAAGAAAAAAATGTTTCCTTAAAGTAACCATCTTTTTCTTAAAAGTTAATAATTTCTATTTTGGAGTTTCCAACAGGCACACCACCACGCACACTACCTTGTACAGAGCCAGTCACAGCCAACAAGACTGCCACAGGTGGCAGAGAACCAGTCCCTGCTGAAGGAATTTTCTCATGACTCAGTTTCCAGATAAACTGTACTAAGAAAACCCAGCAGCTGTCCTGCCACCTGTAAGAAAATATATTTGGACACTGGGGACTCAGAATTGGTTGCATTTTGAAAATTGTCTTATGAGTGCTTTTGATTGTTTTTGTCATTTTTTGTTGATTCAGTTGATCCTTCAGAGAAGCTTTCTTAATCATATCGAAACGGGGAGTTGTGGAGACCCTGGGGGCATGCCCTGGGTTGGGGAAACAGAAGAAGCTTCCCTCAAAAAGCCGGTAAGACCCCATTGGCTCCTTACCCCGCGCCCCTGAGCCACTCCCTCCCTATTCCCTGATTGGCCCTTACCTTTGTACTGCCCCGAGACCAGAGTGACCCCAGGCCCCTGGGGGGAGAGAAACCTGGACCCTCCATGTGTGTGTGCCTGGGACCCAAACATGTTACCATGTGGCTGAATTAAACATCTGTGGATACCATGCACAGGCCCTTTTTGCTTCTTTACCCTGGGCTTTCTTAGCAGCTATTCAGGCTGCAACACTGCAGCTGTACCAGGGCATCAGAGGCATCAGCAGGGAGGGCTGAGAGTGAGTTCTGTGACAGGCAGAGCAAGCACAAGGCACTGAGGCCCTGGAAGAAGCGTTGTGGGACCACATGCATCCCCTGTGGCTGCTGCGCCTGCAGCTTCAGCTCACAGAGGTTGTGCAGGGAGCGGAAAGGCGGCAGCTGCCGCAGGTGTGGGCTCAGGCAGCGCAGCGCATTGGCAGCAGCTCCAGCACGCCCAGGGTCACCTGCACCAGCTGCAATGTGGCCAGGCTCACCTTCAGCAGCCGCCTGCGGGCCAGGGAAAGCCGGCAAAGCCATGGGAGGCCCTGGAATGCCATGGCTCTGAGTGCCGCAGGTTGTTCCCACCCAGGCCAAGGGTCTGCAGGCAGTGACAGAATGACCCACTCAGTAGATGAGGGAAGGGCGGTGGATGTATATTTATAGACATCAGTAAAGCCTTTGACACTGGAGAAGCTGGCTGCTCATGGATTGGACAGGGCAACTGAAAAACTGGCTGATGCCCAAGCCCAGAGAGTGGTGGAGAATGGAACTAAATCCAGCTGGGGCTAGTGTAGCAGGACATGTTCCCTGCCACAAGAGCTTGCTAATTGGTGAAATAAATCACTAAAGACCACTTGTCTCCTGGTTATTTGGGTGCCATGGAAGCAGCACTTGTAGCTGACAATAAACATCTTGCTGTGGAAGCAAAATTGTGGAAAGATAAGCTGGAATTTCTGACAGACATTTTACTTCACAATCTATTAAAGCTACACCAAACTTTCACAAAGTAGAAGTTTCTGCACATTCCCTGGAAATGAGTGGGGCTTTTCCCCCAAAGTTGGGATGTTTGTTTTGTGTTTCCTCTCTTGAGGGTTGAGTGAAAAGATTCTGTGCACACTCTTGCCAGTTTGGTGGTAAGTTACATTGACTCCTAATCTATACTAGTCCTTTCCTAGCTTTGATATAGGTACCTTAATGTTGTGCACTGTTTTATGTAATCTACTAGTAGTTCTTCTGTTTTATACCATGTAGTAACTCTGTCCAAGACCTTTTGTCTATTATCTCCTGTCTATTCAAGAAATAACTAATTTCATAATACCACTCTTAGAAGTTGTAAGCCAGAGTGGTTTAGGTGCAGGCCACCTAATTCAAGCAGTACCCAAAAATATTAGCCTAAGACAGGGCTTGTCTGAAGCTCCCACTCTGTCCATAACACCCAATTACTTGTGGGTGACCCCAGGAGTCAGTGCTGAGTCCAGTCTTGCTCAACATCTTTACTGATGATCTGGATGAGGGGATCAAGTGGAATTCAAACTAAGTTCACAAATGACACCAACTTGTGTGGGAGTATGGATCTGCTGGAGGGCAGGAAGGCTCTGCAGAGGGATCAGGACAGGCTAGATCAAGAGGCTGAACCTGTCTTCTCCCCCATTGGGATGCCTGTTGGGTAGGACTCATGCTCCAAGTGCCTCCACCTGAGGGACTGGAAAGGGCTGGAACAGTTCCTGAGAGACTCAACCCGCCCCCAGCCCATCTCTCCCAGGAGTTTTTCGACAGGTTTTCTCTTGCTGTTTCTTCCTGAAGTGTGAGTGACAGAGCAGCCTGGGAGGGCACCTGGGGTCAGCCAAGGTTTCCTACCCCAAACCTCCCCCACTTTTAGAATCCCAGGCTGGTTTGGGTTGGAAGGGACTTCAAAGGTTATCTCCATCCACCCTCTGCCATGAGCAGGGACATCTTCCACTATCCCAGGTTGCTCCAAGCTCTGTCCAACCTGGCCTTGGACACTTCAGGGATGGAGCAGCTGCAGCTTCTCTGGACAACTGGTGCCAGGGTCTCAAACCCTCACAGGGAGGAATTTCTTCCCAATATCCCATCTAACCCTGCCCTCTGGCAGGTGAAAACCCTCACCCTCCATCCTGTCCCCTGACAAAGACCCTCCCCAGCTCTCCTGGAGGCTCCTTTCTATATTATATTTTATCTCTCTATCAGATTTATACCTACATACATATCAGCCCAAAAAGTGGCTCAGGCAGTCCATGACTAGTTATGGCCACCTGGGGTAGCCCCTTTTGGGGGTGCAGGGGAGTGCCAAGGGTTTGGGCAGATCTGTGGGTTATTTTAGAGAGCCTCAGGAGGTTTTAGAGGGAGGTTTGGGAGGGTCCTGAGGGTTTATAGGGTGTTTGGGGGGGGAGCTATGGAGCATTTTGAGGGGATTCTGAGCGTGTTTGGGATCTACTGGGGAGTCTGTAGGGGATGGTGGGGGGTCTCTGGGGTTTTGTATAGTACAGGTCCCCAGAGTCCTCTCAACCTGTTCTTCATCTGACAGGATTTTCTCCACCTGTCAGGGAAGTTCACTGCACAGACTCGGTTCCTGATTCCCATGAAATTTTGATGCATGCAACATGCAGGAATGCTTTTCCCACAATTTCCCTGGCTCCAAGAGGGACCACGGGAGTGGCACGAAAAAGTGCGGAGGCCTGTCCATCCTCCACATTGGCAATTACAGTTTTGATTCAAATTTGAATTAAAGGCTGAAGTGTTGCTGATACTGCGATAGAGTCAGGGTCTTACTCTACATCGTTGTCATCACGCCAATTCCTAGGAGACACTCGAGGGGCGCTTGGAGGCCAACTGGGGGATCATTAAAGGGTCTGGAGGGGCGCTTAAGGGGCGGGGAGGCAGTTGGAGAGCATTTGGGGGTCCGAGGGGACACACAGGCGGCATTTGGGGGCAAGCAGGGGTCGGTGGGACTTCGGGAACCTGAGGAGTACTTGAGGGTCAGGAGAGAGAAACTGGGGGTACTTAAGGGGCCCCGGGGCGCACTTACGGTTCAGGGAAGCACTTGGGGAGCAGCTCGGATGGTGCTTAGGGGACAGTCCCGGCCCTGACGGGCCTCTCACGGGCCGCGGGGCATGACGGGAACCGCAGTCCCGGCTCTATCGGCGGCCTACGGGGCCCCGCGGTCTTTCGGGAGTTGTAGTCCAGGAAGTGAGTAAACTGGCGCGGAACCAGCGGCCAATGGGAGGCGGGGGGGGGGGTGGGGGGTGGGGGGCACGAGGGACTTTTGGGGGCTCAGGGGGAGCTTCTGACCCTCCCCCTTCCCCCATAGCGCCCTCAGGGGCGGAAGGACACCAGAACCCCCCGGCGCCACGTCGGCCATGTGAAGGTGAAGAAGACAGGTGAGCTCCACTCCCATGGGTTGGGGGTTCCCTGCCCCGAAATGCCCAACAAACCCCCAGGCGCCCTTATAGACTTCCTAGTCCCCATAGACCTCCCAACGCTGTCCTGGGCCCCCCAAAACATCCCACAGACCCCCGGACCGTTAAAGACCCCCCAAAGCCCTACCTGTAACCCTAATACCTTTCACAGATTTTCCTCAACACTCCTAGAGTCTCCCCCAAAAATCCCACAGACCTCTTCTAGATGCCCTATAGGTATCCAGTGCGCCCCTAACCACTCCCGATTTCCTACACTCCCCATACCCCCCCCCCCCAAATCCCTTCTGAAATAAAAAACGCAGGAGATCTTTCTCCTTTTTAACGCCTTTATTAAAAATCAGCTTGGGTGGAGAGAACCACCGCTGTGCCCAGGAGTGGTATGGAGAAGAAGAATGAAGAGTGCAGCTGTGTCCACCGGTATGCTAGCAGAGCTGGGGCTTCCATCCTCACGAGAACACCAGCAGATTCCCGGGTTTCAGTTTGACATTTGAGGTCCTCTTTCTAGCTGACATTTTTTTTAGGTTAGGGTGAAGGGTAAAAAGGATCTTAGCAGACACTGGATTCAGTTCCTCACCTCTAGACATCACTTAGATCTCTTAATTCCATGGTGGCTCTTTGTCTTAGGGGTTTTTCCTGCTAGATTTGGTGAGGTGTTTCCAGATTTGCATACCTGCCCCGATGTCACTTTCTCCTCACAGTCCTGGGTGCCATTTTCCAGGAAGCAGTAGGGTGATACTCCATGAAGAGGGATTTCTAACCATCAACAGCAGGTAATTAAAGAAAAACTATTAACAACAGGTAATTACAACATGAAATTATTAACAACAAATAGTTAAAACTCCAACTTAGCAGCAATTGGTTTAACCTGTTAACTCTGCAAACTTTTTTTAAAAAAATGGACAACTTTTCTACTCATAACACCTTCCTCAGCCTCTGAGTCCCTCCAAACACCCTAAAGACCCTCACAGACCCCCTAGAGACACCCAACACCCCACCAACAGCTGCTTTTGAGCCCCCAAAAGCCCCTAAATGCTCCTGGGGACATTTGGAGGGAGAGGGTATTGGGGACAATCCCAAAGGTGGGGGAGTTTTGGGGGTCTCCCCACCTCCCTGGTGCAATTTTGGGGTGTTATTGCTTTATTGGCCCCATCATGGGCTGGAGGTGCCCAGGTGGGCATTCCAAGAGGGTCTCGATGGCCCTGGGGGAGGGAAGGGAGAGCAAATGGGGAGTTAGGGGGACCTGGGGGAGGCGCAGGGGCAGACCCCTGAAATTTGGGGGTGGGGATGTCTTACCAAAGGCTTCCCCTTACGGCCCGGCAATGGCATCACAGCATGCAGAGGAGGAGGAGGTCCCCAAGAGGGCCTGGGGGGGCTGCATGTCACGTGGGGCGGCAGTCCCACAAGTGTTCCCCCAGCCCCACAAGGGACTTCTGAGCCAGAAGTGTCTCCCCAACCCACAAATGCCCCCTCAGCCCCTCAAGTGGCCACTGATCCACAACTCTGCCCCTGCCCCACAAGTGACCACCCTGGCCCACAAATGACCACCTGGCCCAAAAGGGCGCATCCTGGCCCATCAGTGACCCCTCTGACCCACAAATGCCCCCCAGCCCCACAAAGGTGCCTCATGACCCTGAGCAGCCCCCAGCCTTTGAGTGACTCCCTTGTGATGGTGTTCACAGGGGTCTCAGGTTGAGGGAAGAGACAAGGATTTGACTCTATGTTTCAGAAGGCTTGATTTATTATTTTATGATATATATTACATTAAAAGTATACTAAAAGAATAGAAGAAAGGATTTTCTCAGAAGGCTAGCTAAGAATAGAAAAAGAAACAATGATAACAAAGGTTTGTGTCTCGGACTCTCTGTCCGAGCCAGCTGGGCTGTAATTGGCCATTAATGAGAAACAACCAACATGGGCCAATCAAAAATCTACCTGCTGCATTCCACAGCAGCAGATAATCAATGTTTACATTTTCTTCCTGAGGCCTCTCAGCTTCTCAGGAGGAAAAATCCTAAAGAAAGGATTTTCCATAAAAGATATCTGCGACACTCCCTGGCTGACAAGCACCCCCCATGACCCTTAGATGACCTGATGACCCACAAGTGACCCCCATCACCCTCAAGTGGGCTCCTTGCCCACAAGTGACCCCATGCCCTCAAGCGACCCCCATGACGCTCAAGGCCTCCTCTAGTTCCTCACCCAGTGGCTGCTGCCATGGCGCCCCCTGTGGAGCATCACATGCACTGCTCCTGATTGGCTGTGGGGCCTCACGGGGGTCCCATGACCTCAAGCCTGGTGCAGGGGCTCAGGAAGCACCTCCCTTGCAGGCCGCACGGCATCCTGGGAGCCGCATGACTTCCAACATGGTGCACCCCACAGAGCCCCGAGGCAGTCATGTGACCCCTGAAATGGCTCCTGCAGCAAAGGCTCATGGGACTCTTGCTTCCCATTGGGTGGCGCCCCCTGGTGCCGAGGTGCACAGCAGCTGCTGCTGATTTGCCGCGGGGCATGGTGGGAGTGGCATGAATGGGAGTATAGTGTCCCCTGCAGGGTATCCGGAGAGCTGCACCTCATTGGCCAGAGGGTCTTGTGGGAGTCATGTGGCCTCCAATATGGATCCTGCCACCAGGCTTCCTGGGAGACAGCCTGGGGTGAAGCCGCCCCCTGGTGCTTGCAGAAATGTCTCCGGATTGGCCGTGGCGGGGGGATGATGGGGGGAGCCCTCAGGTGGGTCACGTGACTCCCAGAGCACTGCCCCCTGCCGGGCCGGGGGGGGGTGTCACGTGACCTCCCCGGTGGCAGGGACCCCCGGGGAGCAGCAGAGCCCAGCAGGGCCCTGGGCACCAGGGGCGTGTCCAACGCTGGCTCCTCCCCTTGGCATCGCCTCAAGCACCATTGGACAAGGGGCTCATCGAGGGTGGAGCTGCATCGAGCTCTCCCTGCGTCTGCCTGCCTAGGCACCTAGCAAGCTGAGAGCTGAAATCACAATGAGCTGATAATCACTAAAGAGCTGATATCACTTAAGATTGCTAAGGTTGCCTGCGGCTAAGAACTGCTTGGGAGCTCGGACAGCTGTGCTGAGCAGGTCAGAGCTATCTGGACACCGTTGCAGCCTACTGGGGTCAGCCTGAACCCCAGAAAAGGTCGCAATAACATAACTTGACAAAAACCCCACTACATACCTCCTTACCTATTTTCCACTGGCTCCAGCTGTGCTTGTGATCCTCTCGGCATACCTTTACATCCTTTCAGCTTTTTTGCCAGTTGTCTTTAAGCTCCATCCAGCACCTTCAGGGCAATTGGAAATTTCTCTTCTCCGTGTCATTTATCAGGAGTCTCAAAACCCTTCCAGGGACCCCCATCTCCCCAGAGTCACCTTGTGGTTTGGGAGGTTCAGAGGGCTGAGGGGATCCCTGGGTAGTTTTGGGGGATCTCCAAGTGGTTTTGGGGGTCCCTGGCTGGCTTTGGGGGTGGGGTCTCTCTCTCTGGACAGTTTTGAGGATCTCTGTGGGGTTCATGGTTTCCCCATTTTTATGTCTTCATTTTAAGGCAAAAGCCCTTTAATTCCCTGTTTGCCATCATCTCTCCTGGCTCCAGCTGGTTTTCTTCAGCTTTTTCAGTCATTTGGGCCAGAATTTCCCATTAGCTGGAATTCCCCACTGGGACTTGGGTCATTAATTTTGGGTAAAAAAACATCTGGATTTGGTTTGTCCTTTCCCCAGGGTCATAGTGTCAGGAGAATTAACCCACAAACACCAGAGGTTTCTTTCCAAAAAGGAGACGGGAGTCCTGTAACTTTATTCAGATAATGCCAGAGGTCATGGGCATTTCCCCTGGGTCTGCCAAAGTTTTGGAGCATGCAGCCTCCTTTTAATCCTAATTTCCCTGCTGCATTTCCCTCACTCTTTCCCCATTGGCTGGGGTGCTTGAGAGGCACAGTCTTTCTGAATCACCTTATTCAGACCCCCTTCCAATGTATACCCCTCTATTTCTTTTCCTTGTGTCAATCAATGGAATTCCTATGGAATTTATGGTTCTTCCCGTTGTTTCTTTTATCTCTTAGTATCCATTTTTCTTCATCAGCAGACCCACAGTTTGCTTGTAAAGACAAATCCCTCATTCTTTTTAATGGAGTCAGTGCCATGGGCATGGCAATTCTTTTGAGTTCCACTCTGTCACATCCTATCAGTGACAGGATCCAGCTGCCAGTCCCCAAATTCTCTGGAACTGTGGGTCATGCCTCCCTGGCCCCTCCTCCTACCCCCCATCCTGAAATTTTGCTGAATCTGCCCAAATCTGCATGGTTTGGCTGTGGTTGAGCCCCATTTGGGGATAAAAAGGGCAATTTGGGGACAAGTGCTCTGTCTGTGTCTGCAGAGTCCCTGGAATTCTGGAGTTGACAGGCTGGTGAGTGGGGAGGCTTCATTCCCTGTTTTTAACTCATTTTCCTTATTCTTTGGGGATGGACAGAAGTTGAGGAGAGGTTTTTTGCCCAAATTTCAGATTTTTTTACCCTTTCTCCTCCCCAGTTTTATGGCTTTCCCCCCCTTATCCCCACAAGTTTCATAATTTTAACCCTTTTTCTTCACAAATGTTGGATTTAAACACTTTTTGTGCCCAAGTTTTTTAATTTTTGCTCATTTCCCCACAAATCTCAGGGGTTTGCCCTTTTTGTGCACTTTCCCCCCAGATTTCAGATTTTTTGCCCTCTTCATGGCCAAAATTTGGAAATTCCCCCCCTTTTTTGAGGCTTGATTGAGGATTTGGGGGAACTTGAGTGGGATAAGGTGGAGGGTGGGTTATCCTGAATTTTGAACACCATTTTGATGCAAACTGGGGGATTTTGGGGTCCCAAATTTCATCCTTTCCATAAAGTCTTAGTGTGAATTTGGTGGAAATGGGGTATTGAGCTGGCATCAAGGTAAGGGGTTGGTGGGGGAAGGCTGCACCAGCATTTTAACCTGATTTTGACATAAATATAGGTGATTTTGGTTAAACTTTATCCTTTTTGGATAATGTTTTGGGCAAATCTGAACGGATTGGTGTAGGAGCATGGCGGGGTAGGACAGTCAGGACAGATGGAGACGAGATCTCTGCAGCCAGGTCGTGGAATTTGCAGTTTATTGCAAAGGGCCTGGGTGCAGGGCCCTGCTTGGAGCTGCCAGGCACAGCTCAGAGCAGGCCCAAGAGAAGTAAAGACAGTGGTAAAGAGGATGATAGAGAGAGAGAGGATGAGAGGATAAGAGAGAGAGTAAAAGAGAGGATAAGAGAGCGAGGTTCCTGTTACAATACAATAAATCTTCTTCTGTGATGAATAATATAATTCTCACTAACCAATCCATTGAAAATTACAAATCCTATAGTATTTCCATACAGCCTATAAAAATCACTACATTACCATACTGTGTTACATTTTAAGCCCTAAAAACTCCTCTTTGGGCCCCTTCTGCCAAGCTGGCAGGGTCTGCTCTGACCATCGGGCCTGTCTGCAAGCAGAGGCTATTGCTTGATCAAGAGGGGATCACCTTCAGCTGGCCATGCCATTGTTTTCCAGTTGTCCAGTAACTGAGTTTGCTTTCTCAAAGTTTGCTTTCATTTCAATCTCGCTTATAGTTTCTATATTCTCAGAATCTTTTGCCAGGCAATCATATTTATAAGGCTTTCCTGTTTCATCTTCCCCAACAGATTGGGGAATTTGAAGTGGCCTTGGAAGGTGGGTATCGGGGAGGGAGGGTTGGCTCATTTGTTGAACTCCATTTTGATCCAAACTGTAGGGAATTTAGAGGGAAACACAAGCATTTTGGCCCAAATTTGTGGGATTTGAGGCAAAATTCATAGTGTTTGGAAGGTTTTGGGGTGGATTTGGTGGCAACAGGGGCCAAAATAAGCCCTAAGGGATTCCATGGGGTGAAGAAAGGCATTTTGGGGGTTATTTGAGGATTCTGGAGACATCTCTGGGCTCACAGGGATTTTTCCCATAAAATAGCAATTTTTAGTAATTTTGGGTGTTTTTCACTGTAGTGGCACAGGTTGGTCCTGGTGGCTCCTCCTACCCTTCTGTGCAACAACCCCATTTTGCAGACAAAATCCCCAAATTTCTTGAACTTGGACTTTTTTTTTTGCACAGAAAAGGAAATCCTGAAAGCCTGGGGTGTCTTTTTCCTGAAAAGTCCCTTTTCCCCTAATTTTGTGTCTTCCCCAACAACCTCTCAGCCTCATATTTATTATTTTTAACCAAAAAGTGTCCTCTTAAAATAATTTGTTTTAATCCAATAACCTTTAGAATCTTCTTTTTCATGAAAACATTCTCTTTTTCCTCACTTTCTAAAGAAAAATGAAAATGCACTTCATCCTCATTATTTGGGTTTACTTTTTAGTTTTGGGGAGTTTTTTTTGAGGTAAAATTCTAATTAGCTATTTTGGTGTTTTTTTCAGGAACAAAACCCACCATTGGTACACTGACTGTATTTTTGGGGGAGAAAAAAAAAGTCTTTTTTAGAAGGTTTTTTATGAAAAAAGCCTTTTATTTGCTCTATTTTAATAAAAAAATAATTTTTATGGAAAAACCCCTCATATTCCTTATTTTTTCACTTTTTCTTTAATTTTTCATGCAAAACTTATATCAACCCTATTTCTTAATTAGTTTTTTAAGGAAAAACCCTTTTTTCCTCTTTTCCTCCTAATTTATTTCTTATTTTTCTTCCTTTTTAAAAGATTTCATAAACTTTCTTTTAGATTGGAGTTTTTAAGGAAAACCACCTTTTATTCAGTGTATTTTAATTTTTTAAATCCCAATTCCTTATTCTCCTGTTGATTTTTCTTCAAAACCAGCACCAAAAAAAAAAAAACCAAAAAAAAACCCAAACCAAAAACCAACCCTGACTTATATTTTATTTAAGAAACACTCCTTTATTCCCATGTTTTATTCCCAAACCTCATTATTCCTATTTTTCCTCCAAACACACAAATTCCATTTTTTTAGAAAAAAAGGCAGAATTACCCTTTTTTACCTAACCCCCAGTTCCCCATTCCTTAAATTTAAAAAATAATAATAACATACTTTTATACATATATTTTTATCAAAATTGAATTTTAATCAATTGTATCGCATTTTTGCAGGTTTTTGCTCCAAGAAAATCTCCAAGTTCCCTTTTTTTAACCTGATTAGAGAAAAAACCCAGCCTTTTAAACTTGTTTTGGGGCAAAACAGGGCTTTTTAAAATTGCTTTGTAACATTAAAAAAGTCCTGAAAATATAGTTTGAGTTCTTTAAAAATATCTTTTATATATTTTAGTTTTATATATTTATATTTTTTAATATATATATTAACTTCTACAAAATAATTAAAATGTTAATAGGCTAAAAATAATATTAAATACTATAATTGAATAGTAATTTGTGGTTAATGTGACAATAATTACTTCTTCGTGCTTATCTATAGTATTAAATCTTGTGGATATATCAATTTTATATATACACGACTATAGTTATATAATACAGTTATACAGTTGTTACTGTAATTATATAAAAATCTAACACATGTAATGTTCTGCTATAATTATATTGTTATTATTAATTTGCATTTTTTTGTTAAAATGTCTATGAAAATTCAGTTTAAAATTATTTCAAAGTTTATATGGATGTATAAAATATGTAAAATATAAACATATGTAATATATTTTATATTTATATAACATACTACTATATCAGTGTATTTATTATAGAGCACTCCATATAGGTATAGTTTCATTTAGTAATTGAGAGGTAATTATAAAAGAATAGATATAAATTACTATAAATATAATTATATTCAATTTTTAGTTTACTTTGCACTGTAATATGTTGCTTTATATTATTGAATTATATTATATTGACTTATATTTATTGAATTTTAATTATATTATTGAATTACATTACATTATAGTATTTATAATTCTATGTAATTTATTAGTAAGTATTATATGACTGTCCTGGTTTGGGGCAAATTTGGGAGAAAAAAAAACCTCCAAAGTGGGCCCCTCCAGAAAGCAAACCCACATGGCCCCTCCCCACAACCGGGTCAGGAAGGATTCCTTGGAGACAAGTGGAAAGAACCTGTTTATTTAACAGGCAAAGCACCCCCCAGCACACAAAATGAACGATACCAGGTGACACCACTCTTTCACTGCTCTGAAAAAGATGACCAGTTCAGAAAGTCTCTCTTGGGGGTGATCGCTCTGTTCTCAGTCCGTCCTATGCTGGGGCAGCTGCTGCAGCCACAAGGTGCAAACTCTCGCTGTTTCCCAGGTCCCAGTCCGGAGCAGGCTCAAGTGGTTCCAAGAAAAGGAAAGAAAAACAGTCCAGGGAAAATTTGGACTGCCTAGTTAAACTAGCTAACAAGCAGAAGCAGTAGCAAAAACAAAGCAGGAGCAAAAGCAAAGCAAAAGCAAGAGTAAAAAGCAAAAGCTGCCCTACGTACTGCCCCATCTCTGTGTCCCGCTGACCATGGGGGGAGTGAGCAGACTGATAAATGATAACAAAATAAAGCTTTGCTCTTCAGAGCCAGTCTTGAAGGTACAGAATATCCAGCACAAACAGAACAATGACTGGGGATACAAGCATCATAACGTCACCCTAGGACAGTGACAAAATGATATATGTCTAAAATGTATGTTGCAATGTGATATCCACTATTATAATTGTTATCTTACTAATATATAATCATAGATTATAATGTTATAGTATAATATAATGGTATATTCATTCTATTCTCTTCTCTACTGGACTCTAATATATACTCTACTGCTCTAATTCTGCTTATTTTTGCTTATTTTTGCTTGATTTTGGCCCTTTTTTTCAAGCCATTTCTATGGAGAAAAGAAATAAAATTCTTTTAAATCACTATCTCTATAATGTTCTAGAGAAAATATAAAGTATTAACTGTTGTATATAATTATAAAAATAAAATGTAAGTTTAATTTCTACTATGATTAATACTAAAATAAATAGCTGTAGTGGTTATTATTATATTACTTTACTTATTTTTAATATTTCTAGGTTTGGATTGATTATTTGCTGATATTTCTTTTATGATTATCTACAAAATAATAGAAAAAATATTATATATTTTCATAAAGGTATTGTATATTACAGGTGTTATGAATAAGAAGCTTGACTAGGCCAATATTCAAGCAGCAATCAATTTATTATTTAATATGGTAAAGTATGAGCAATTTAATATGGTAAAGTATGAGCAATAACTGCAAGCAAAAAGCAACATCCTTAACGCTTTAATTCCAATGCTCCTAAATCAACCAGGGCTAATTGCAAACAAAAGATAGGTTCAAAGGCCTTTTTCCATGCTTTATTCTCCTCAGTTATTATTAGAATTCACAGCTCTCCCATTGTCGGGGTCCACACATTTCGCATTCACAAATACACACGTTGCCTGTTTGTACCTGACATGAAACACAGCTTTGTATTTCACACAGGGTTATAATTAATAGGTCTATATAATAATAACATAGAAAACTATAAATAAGTTATATACTTGATAGCTAATATAATATAATATAATATAACAGGTGAAAGAGGTAATAACATGTTTTTAGTAATATGTGAGTTCTATATTTTAATATATAATTAGACTAATAATTAGTAATATATCAATGTATATTACAAAATGTTATTAATATATTAATAGCATAGGTTTTTGTGATAGTTGATGTTTTACAGTTGCTTTAATATAGAAGTTAGACCTTTTATGTTAGTCGGTTATAATTGTGTACCCCTTTTGTTCCCTCAAATGGTTCGTTCCTAAGTTGTTTACCACAAAGCTTTCCCGCCACTTGTGTGCCCATCAGTGTGTCTGTCTCCCTGTTCCTCCCCTCCTTCCATTATAAGCCCTTGTCAGTCCCTGTTGTACTGCCCCTTACTCTTGTCAATCTCTGTAATCACTCCCCTTGTGTTCTTGAATGTTCTGTGTCAGTTAGCCCTGCTTCAATGGCTGATTGGATTATAAAGCTTCCTCCCTCTCCCGAATGAGCCCTATTGCTTATGTTGAGTCCCCTAAGATACCCTTATTGGATGAGAGTTGTACCCACCCCTTGTACCGTCCCCTCTTTAAAAATACTAGTCGGACCCATTTTCTCTGCCATTCGTCCCTGATCCTTCCTGGGAAGAAGCCTTCCTTGGATTTCATACAAGTGATCTCTCCCAATTTCCTTTGTCTCGGTTCCTTGTGCCCAGTTTCCTTGCTGTGCCACCCACGCCACAGCCGCTGCAGGGAGCCGCAAACTCCCTGTAAGCACCGCCACCCTCAGAGGTTCCGGGCGAGATTTGGGGGCAGCCGCTCTAATGCGTGCCCTCTGGCCATGGGAAGTGTGCTAGCTGGCAACTTTCTATCTTGTGGCCGCAGCGTGCCGCCACAGGTTTTCATAATGCAAATATGTATTAATGATGTTACATTATAGCATTTTATTGTATATAATAATATTAGTTAATAATGCAGCATCATTTCATGTTGTTAACACATTGATATATTATTAATATTAATTTGTTAGTAGAACATATACATAAGAGTTTACCATTTATATAGCACATAGTTTTATTTGTATATTGTTTATTAATAAAATAAACTGTAAATATAACTTCTATCCTGATTATATATAAAAATAGACTATGAATTAGAGACTGCAGTCATATCTTTAATGTAATTTAAGTACAATTCCTACTATAATTCTATATAAAACAAATATAAAATTGATTTATGTAAAAAAATGTGTATTTTATGATTTTTTTTGCAAATATTAAAATGAATATGTGTTATGTTAGAAAGCTATGCTGTATTAATTTTCTTAAGTAGTGTGTTAAATACAGTTTTAGGTTATAACATAATGTTAAAATAGAAACTATGCTATGTAAGATTTTTTTTAAAGAAAGGACTCGCAGCAAGATAGCAGCCACAGGGCACCTAAATCTTTCAGAGAAAAAGAATTTATTGCTCCCTTATCAGAAGAAGCTAACTTTTTCCTGCCTCACTCAACCCAGAAGATGCTGTGAGGATTAAGAAGAAGAAGTTGACAATGACCAGACAGAATCCTGTGTCTGAATTGAATTTATGCATCATGTATGAGGTGTATGAATATGCAACAGGCTATTGTTTTTAAGGGTTAGTCCTCTGTTAACCTGTGTCCTTTTTTTGGGTTTATTTTCCCGGAAAAGGTACCTGAACATCCATGACTCTTTGTTTTTTTTGTCTCATATTGTCCTAATTTTACATTAATACAAACTGCAGAAGTAGTTTGTTTTTAGTCCAAAAATACTGAAGGCCTTTCTTTTAAGTTCATAATAAATGGTATGATCCAACCTTCTTCTGCCACCACTCCAGCCCAACCACCGCTTTATGCTTAGCCCGAGAAGTTTTGAAATTGGACCATATGTAATCAGGAAAACTGGTCAACAACACATATTGTTCAATCTGGCATGGTCTCTTAAACAAGTCAAATTGCTGATGATGCAAAACAACGTCTCAGAAATTCAGTCAGCCTGTTTGCCTTTTTTGCAGACTTCCTTTGAGGGTTGGACCACCTGGCTGCAAAAATGGAAAGTCTGTTTTTTCTTTAAAAACAGACACTAAGAGACATAACCGATGTTGCGGGAGCAGGTTTGGGAATTCTAAATAGTATTGATTCAGAAGTACTAATGGATAAATTGGCTGCCACAAATAGAGACTTGACCAAATTAAAACAACCACTGCAATCATCCTTATTGGCTTTGGGAACACAGCAGTGCTTGCTATCAAACATATTACCAGCTTGGGAAAAGGTAAATGTAAGTGATCACAAATTGGCAACTGATGCACTCGGTGCTACACAAAACAACTTTTCTTTGGCTCTTAGCTGTATCCAGGCACAATTGTCTATGCAGTCAGTTGCTGCCTCGATGTTAAGAGAAGGTGAAGAAGGCAATTTTCCTACTGAAATTCAGAAAAGAATTTGGGACAGTGCCACTGATTTTGAAAGAGAATTCCAATCCTGGTGGAACTTGGTGGATTTTACTTATCACCCCATTACAAACACAGCCACAGCTCTTGTGTTAACCGTACGCAATGCCTCAGTGCATTTGAAATTTTCTGTTATTGCATTAGGGCTAAATCATGATGGAGCTATTCCCTATCTTTCTGAACATAGAGAATGGGCCCATCAAACTGGTGAAAAATGGCAAAATGTTAATTTGGAATCTTCTATTGTCCGAGAACAAGGCTTCATCTGTGAAAGTAATGCAATTATAGCTCAAGATGTTTGTTTAGACGCAGAACAAAATATCTGTCATTTTGAAATTCATCCTAACGAGACTTCCGAAACAGTCCTTAAATATATAGGCAATGGGTGTGCATGCTTTAGAACAGCTTGTGATATGGTATTGGTAGAAAATGTAGTAGTAGATAGTGAAAATCATTCAAACTTTTGTGCTTGTAACTTTACAAAATTGCAGGATGTGATTTTTCTTCAGAAGCTCTAGTTACCGCCCATTACCTTTTCCAATCTAATTAAAGACTGATTCACAAACTATTACTGTCCTAGGGTGACTTTATGATGCTTGTGTCCTCATCCGTGTGTTCTGTTTATGCTGGATATCATGTTCTGTGCCTTCAAGACTGGCTCTGCAGAGCGAATGTTTTGTTTTGGTTTTGCTATCAGCTGCTCCCCCACGGCTGGCGGGACACACAGACAGGGCAGTTCATGGGTGCTGCTTTTGCTTTTTGCTTTGCTTTTCGCTTTGCTCTTGCTTCTGCTTTGCTCCTGCTTTGCTTTTGCTTTTTTGCTTCTGTTTATTAGTTAGTTTAGCTAAGCAGTCCAAATTTTCCCTGGACTGTTTCTCCTTTCCCTTTTTTGGACCTACTTGAACCTGCTCCGGACTGGGACCTGGGAAACACCGAGAGTTTGCACCTTGTGGCTGCAGCAGCTGCCCCAGCGCCGGAGGGACTGATAACAGAGCGACCACCCCCAAGAGAGACTTTCTGAATTGGTCATCTTTTTCAGAGCAGTGAAAGAGTGGTGTCACCTGGTATCGTTCATTTTGTGTGCTGGGGGGTGCTTTGCCTGTTAAATAAACAGGTTCTTTCCACTTGTCTCCAAGGAATCCTTCCTGACCCGGTTGTGGGGAGGGGCCATGTGGGTTTGCTTTCTGGAGGGGCCCCCTTTTGGAGGTTTTCTCCCAAATTTGCCCCAAATCAGGACAAAATTTGGTGCCCAACATGTGGGGGCAGAGAGAGAGTGGGAAAAAACCTATTTTGAGTGCATTTTGGTTGCCATTACTCTGTGTTCATATAAAGTAGTTAATAGCCATGGTTTTTAAATTCATAATGTCTCTTGGTGTGAAGGCTTGCATGCATTTCTGGTCCCTAGGTTTTTTTGAGATCTTAATACCTCTGTGGTCCCTAGGTTTATTTTCTTATCCAGAAATAGCTCTAGTATTGTCCTTAATATGTAGTTTTTATAGCAGAAGAGCAGTGACCAGAATAGCTATCCTGCTGGGCTTGGTGGTAATGACTTGTAAAAAGTTTATAAAGGTGCTGGGGTAATTTCCAGTTATGAATGGTTCATGGTTATGGTTATTCACCCAGTTTGTTAGAGGAGAAGCAAAGGATGAGCCTTTTTAGCCTTTGCTTTCCTTCTCCTCTGAATCTGTTACATCACTATTGGAGAATGTTCAGTTTCCCCTGAATGTTAAAGAGACCATCTTTCTGGTATTTAATCTGCAGTTTATCTAGAATGAGGGCTGAGATTTCTAGATGGGCTGATGAGACCCCTGACCCAGGAGTAGACCCAGGTGTGGAAAATCCTGAGTGGTGTGGGAAATTGGAGCATATGGGCCAAATCCTGAAGGAATTCTCTGACCCTATAGTCTGGGACTTTCCCCATGAACAAATTCAGAACCCAGCTGAGGTGGGGAAATACCTGAAAGAGAAGTAGCAGGATGACCCTAAGGAGGAAAAGATCATTGCAGTGAGCTGGGCCCTGGCTTGTGCTTATTGCACATTGCTAGATACTGTCGGGCAGCAGACAGAGGCAGGGGGGCAGGGAGATAAATCAGCAGCTCTCCCAGTCACTCAGGCTGCAGCCAACAAGCCCAGGCTTGAAGCCAGCAGCTAAACCAGACAATAAGCCTCAACCAATGGCTGTTGCTACCAGCACTACCAGCACTAGAAGTGGAAAGTGCATGGACAAGACCGATCGACCAGTGGATGATGATGATGATGATGATGCAAGAGAAGGACCCTCAATGCTTCCTGACATAAAATCAGAAGTCAAAGCAACAGGCACAAGATCAGAAGCCAATATTGAGTCCTTTTCCCTGAAGGACCTTTGTGGCCTAAGGAAGGATTACACTCATGACCTGATGAATCCATAATTAGTTGGTTAGTCTGTCTTTGGGATGCTGCAGGCGAGGCACTGAAGCGAGGCATTTGGGATCCTTGTCACATGATCCTGTCATCGACCAAGGAATGATGAGGGGGGCA
Organism: Molothrus aeneus; assembly: GCF_037042795.1. Lineage (NCBI taxonomy): Eukaryota > Metazoa > Chordata > Aves > Passeriformes > Icteridae > Molothrus > Molothrus aeneus. Next base: position 6,001,825 of record NW_027098964.1, read on the forward strand.
AACCCTCACAGCCTCTGGGCACGGGTCTTGGAAAGTGTAGCACAAAGATACATGGGCGCAGATGATCTTTATATGCAGCAAACCCAGTGGAAGACCATAGAGCAAGGGATTCAACGCCTGAGGGAAATGGCAGTGGCAGAGATTATCTTCTCAGATGACGTAACAACTAGGAATCCAGACTTGGTACCACACATGTCTGTGGCAGAAACTTGTACGACTTGGGCCACACAAATATGCTTCTGCTTTAGCCATAATGAAGAGGGATGAGAGGGATGAGACCGTGCTTGATATGGCAAAGAAGCTCCGAGCATATGCAGATGCTGTATATGGCCCAACACATGCCAGAATTGCAATGGTAGAAACACGTCTGCAGAACTTAGAAGACGAGCTAGAAAAAATCATAAGAAGCTCAGAGAGGAGATTAAAGAAGACCTTCTCCAAATCTCAGCAGTACAGATCAGACGTTCTGGTATCCAAGGCAGACGTTCTCCTGATGGCGAGAGAAGGTACACCCCACGAAGAGAGCTGTGGTTCTACCTGCGTGACTGTGGAGAAAACATGAGGAGATGGGATGGAAAACCTACTGCTGCTCTGGCACAACAGGTGTGTGAATTGAAAGAAGGCAAGACTCAGAGAGGAAGTTCCACCAAAAGGAAAGCTGCCGGAGCCTGAAAGAGCTGCAAGAAGAGTGCTGTTATCGTCAACACGGATAAAGAAAGGCAAGCAGCATATAATTTATTTCCTAGCTTTTTATAAAAGCGTAAGGTTAAGGGTATAGATTTGCAGAAAGAGAGCTTCATGGGTTGTTAGCTCATGGGTATGCTCAAGGACTTTTTCGGACTCCTCGCACAGTGCATAGGTTATCAGACTGCCGTATATTTAGGAATAAGTTGTGGCAGGCAGTCATAGATGGTGATAAGACCACGAGAAAGTTGGGAAATTTATGGCGAGTCGTGCATGCTGAATTCTTGAAATACCAGGCAGAGGAGAGAGCTGCCCAGCAGGCTAGCACAGCCCATGAAAGAAACAGGAGTTACGGAGACTGGTTTGGGTCCCTGACGACACAAGTTCCTGCTCTAAACGGCAGCTCCCTGCAGCTATCAGCTCCTGCTTCAGGCGGCAGCCGCCCCCCGCGCATACTCCAGCAGTGCCGTCCGCGCCGCCTGTCCCGGTGTTAAACCCTACACCGCCTCAGCCCCCCCCCGGCACGTAGTCCAGCCGTGCCGTCCGCACCTTCAGCCTCCCCGCCGCAGCGCAGCCCGGAGCCGCCCCGCCGGAGAGGCTCGTGCCGGCCCCGGCCCTGGGCGACTTAACAGCTGCAGCGCGGCCGCCTCCCGCTCCGGATCCGCTCCGCAGCCGCCCCGACCCCCGAGCCGAGGGGGGGGGGCGGCAGGACGGGCCTCCCACCCCCGTGGGGGAGCGGGCTCCGGGGAGTCCGCCCGCCCCGCGGCTGCCCGGCGCAGTTCTGCTTCCCGGCCACCAGCTCCCCGCGCCCGGACACAGATAGCAGCTGTCACCACTTCGGCTAAACCTGCCTCCAGCCCGCCACCGCCGGGAGCCTCGGAGTGGACCTGGCGGCGGCGGCGGACAGTGACTTTGATGACTATTCACCCAGAAAAGGTTCCAACTGGAGTGAAGGGACCACTTATTATTGATGGATTACCTATGGGAGCTTTGCTTTTAGGACGTTCCTCGGCTAAAATGATGGGATTATTTGTTTTACCTAATCCGGCTATGTTGCCAAGGGACTGGCCACTTTTGATTATTGATCTCAAGGACTGCTTCTTTACTATTGCTCTGCATCCTTGAGACACTGCAGCAGATATTGGACTGTATTACACAAGGCAGTGTTCAGAGACGTGATCTTGATCTCCCTATACAGCTGACAGTTTGGTGTGGACCAAAATTTTTACTGGGTGCACTTACTCAGCATAACAGAAAAACGGGGGAGACATGGGCCTTGGAATGGATATCTCCTCCACTTCAACAACATAAAACCCTTCTTCAGAAAATTGAGATTTTAGCTGATTTGCTCAAAAAGGGTCGTGATAGGACAATGGGGTTGGATTCAATGCCCAAAAAGATCACTAAAGCCCTTGTCGGATGCTATAACTGCATACACTGATGCAGGAAGAAAATCCAAACTGCGGCAGTGACCTGGCGAGAAAAGGGACAATGGCATCATCATATACTCCGAGCTACTGAGGTGGACACTTTACAAACGATGGAGCTATTGGCTGTTGTATGGGCCATGATGCATTTCTCTGGACCTCTTAACATTGTAACAGATTCTTTGTATGTTGCAGGAGTGTGTGAGCGAATAGAGGATGCCTCCATAAAAGAGTTCAGAACAGGAGGTTACATGAGCTGTTTATGCAGCTTCAGAGAGCAATTAAGCTAAGAAAGCATTCCTTTTGTGTTATCCATATCAGAAGTCACAAATGGGATATTGGTCTGGGAGAAGGTAACATGCGAGCAGATAAATTAGTCTCAATCACACAAGCAACTCCGATTCCCAAACAAACCATAGCCAGAGAGGCACACTCCATGTTCCACCAGAATGCAAAAGGCCTTCACAGAGAATTTCAGATATCTATGGAGGAGGCACGGGCAATAGTCAAAGCCTGTCCTATATGTAGTCATCATAATGGAGGCTGTGGTTTAGGTCTGGGAGTTAATCCAAGAGGGCTGAGCACAAATGAGACCTGGCAGATGGATGTCACACATGTGGCAGAGTTTGGGAGGTTGAAGTATGTACATGTTACCATAGATACTTACAGTCATTTTATATGGGCCACAGCACAGACTGGTGAAAAAGCAGGGCAGGTAGAGAGACATCTCAGCAGTTGTTTTGCAGTAATGGGAGTGCCACAGGGCATCAAGACAGATAATGGGCCTGCTTACTGTAGCAAAAGAATAAAGCAATTTTTGCAGATGTGGGGGATAGAACGCATAACAGGCATCCCCAATTCTCCTACAGGGCAAGCGATTGTGGAGAGAGCGAATTGGTACCTTGAAAAGATATTTGAGTAAATATAGGGATACCAGAGAGCCACAAGAGAGATTGTTAGAGTGCTTGTTTGTTTTGAACCACCTGTGTGGTTTTGGGGAAAATAAGGTTCCTGCTGTGATTCGTCACTATGTACATGAAACAGATGGTGTAAAGAAAGATGTATGGGTGAGATACAGGGATCCCAAGACAGGACAATGGCAAGGTCCTGCTAAGGTGTTATATTGGGGCCGCAGATATCTTTGTGTTTCTACTCCTGCAGGATCTTTGTGGGTACCTGCTAAATGGACCCGAGCAGCTGTGTTTGATGGAAACTTTATGTTATTGCTCTGTTAATTTTTGCTTCTTTTGGGGACCGTGTAGACCATCAGGCATAGGCCCCATCTCAGCCCAAAACTAAGATATGGGTCACCCTGGCAAACCTAACTAAACAGGAGACGATTTGCCTGTCATTGTCTTCTCCTGGCAATCCTTTCACAACCTGTTTGGTTGGATTACCAGCAGATCCCTGGCCGTGCCCTTCACATGTACCAACTTGTAAGGTCAGCAATGCTAGGATGAGTGTGGATAATTTGGATCAGTGGATTTCCCACTTTCCTATAGCACCACAGGAACCCCAAGAGTTAGAGTTGTTAGGGTCAGTGATGGCAGATGCATGCATTCATTTTAACCATAGAAGCCTGCTTTCAGTCAAAAACCATTCTAATATTGTAACTTCTAGCATGGCTGTCTACCGAAATGCATCGGCCTGGTGCAACTACACAACAAAGAGAGTGTCAGTCTCATCAAATGACCCTATTCAATTGCCAGCCGGATATTTCCTGATATGTGGAGACCGTGCTTGGGCCCGTATCCCATCAATGCTGCACGGGGGACCATGTACACTTGGACGGCTGTCTCTACTTACACCCAACATGTCCATGATACTGAACATGAGCCGCCGCCATCATAGAGGCAGACGAATGGCTCATGCATTTGCAGCTGACTGCCGGGACGATGTAAAGTTTTGGTCCCCAGCGGCCATAATTGCAGCATCTTTCTTAGCCCCAGGGGTATTAGCAGCAGGTGTTCATGCTATTTTAAATAAGTTAGGGTGTTGGCTTGCTAAACAAACAAATGCAACTTCTTTAGCGATTTCTAGTCTTTTGCTTGATGTAGATTCTATTCGCCATGCGACACTTCAAAATAGAGCTGCAATTGATTTTCTCTTACTTGCACAAGGCCATGGCTGTGATGAATTTGAGGGCATGTGTTGCATGAATCTCTCTGATCATGCACGATCTGTACACTCACAGCTCTCTGAGTTACGGAGGTTAACTGAGAACTTACAGGTGGAATCAGGCCTTGGTATTGATGGATGGCTCAAATCTTTAAACTTAGGATCATGGTTACGTTCTATTGTTAAGGTTAGCATTGTAGTAGCTATTGTAGCTTTGTTGTTAGTATTAGTCTTGCCTTGTTTTTGTAGATGCTTGCAGAATATGGTGCGAAAGATGATAACTACCGCATTTAATCAAGCCATGCTTGTTCAACAGAAAAACGGGGGAGATGTAGAGAGCTTTTTGGATAATTGGTTAGCTGAGAAAGGACATTCCGATGTGATACCGATGGATAAGGATAGGGGAAACAAGCTGGGAACGAAGCAACCAGTGTCCAATCACTGACAAAGGTCACAGTGACCTTCTCTGAAACGGGAAGACGGGGGAGAAAATTGCTTGCCAGAAAATGTAGTTATCTTAGGTAGAGAAGTTAGAAGAATGCAAATATAGAAGCAAAATAATTGTTAGAAGATAGGAGTAGGTGTGGTTGATCTAAGTGTGCTTTAACCAATGATGAGCTCAGCTTTTGCAATATGTATAAGCTTCATTAACACCAATATAAATATGTGTGAGTTTTCAATAAACTTCGGGATTTGCTATTCACGCATATGGTGTGTCGCATTTCTCCCGCCGTTCACGACAGAAAGCAGCTCCAGTTACCCGCAGCCAAACTGCCAAGTATGATGATGATGATGATATGTCCGATCCCCTTGAAGGAACCTCCAAGACATATGTCCAAGGGAAAAAAGGATAACTATCGTGAATGGCGGAGGAATTGCAGCACACAATATGCGTGGATGACAAATCCCAAAGTTTATTGAAAACTCACACATATTTATATTGGTGTTAATGAAGCTTATACATATTGCAAAAGCTGAGCTCATTATTGGTTAAAGCACACTTAGATCAACCACACCTACTTCTATCTTCTAATGATTATTTTGTTTCTATGTTTGCATTCTTCTAGCTTCTCTACCTAGGGTATCTACATTTTCTGGCAAGCGATTTTCTCCCCCGTCTTCCCGTTTCAGCGAAGGTCACTGTGACCTTTGTCAGTGATTGGACACCGGTTACATAATCCCCAGCTTGTTTCCCCTATCCTTATCCATCGGTATCACATCGGAATGTCCTTTCTCAGCTAACCAATTATCCAAAAAGCTCTCTACATCTCCCCCGTTTTTCTGTTGAACAAGCATGGTTTGATTAAATGCGGTAGTTATCATCTTTCGCACCATATTCTGCAAGCATCTACAAAAACAAGGCAAGACTAATACTAACAACAAAGCTACAATAGCTACTACAATGCTAACCTTAACAATAGAACGTAACCATGATCCTAAGTTTAAAGATTTGAGCCATCCATCAATGCCAAGGCCTGATTCCACCTGTAAGTTCCCAGTTAACCTCCGTAACTCAGAGAGCTGTGAGTGTACAGACTGTGCATGATCAGAGAGATTCATGCAACACATGCCCTCAAATTCATCACAGCCATGGCCTTGTGCAAGTAAGAGAAAATCAATTGCAGCTCTATTTTGAAGTGTCGCATGGCGAATAGAATCTACATCAAGCAAAAGACTAGAAATCGCTAAAGAAGTCGCATTTGTTTATTTAGCAAGCCAACACCCTAACCTATTTAAAATAGCATGAGCACGTGCTGCTGATACCCCTGGGGCTAAGAAAGATGCTGCGATTATGGCAGCTGGGGACCAAAACTTTACATCGTCCCGGCAGTCAGCTGCAAATGCATGAGCCATTCGCCTGCCTCTACGATGGCGGCGGCTCATGTTTAGTATCATGGACATGTTAGGTGTAAGTAGAGACAGCCGTCCAAGTGTACATGGTCCCCCGTGCAGCATTGATGGGATACGGGCCCAAGCACGGTCTCCACATATCAGGAAATATCCGGCTGGCAATTGAATAGGGTCATTTGATGAGACTGACACTCTCTTTGTTGTGTAGTTTGTGTAGTTGCACCAGGCCGATGCATTTCGGTAGACAGCCATGCTAGAAGTTACGACATTAGAATGGTTCTTGACTGAAAGCAGGCTTCTATGGTTAAAATGAATGCATGCATCTGCCATCACTGACCCTAACAACTCTAACTCTTGGGGTTCCTGTGGTGCTATAGGAAAGTGGGAAATCCACTGATCCCAATTATCCACACTCGTCCTAGCATTGCTGACCTTACAAGTTGGTACATGTGAAGGGCACGGCCAGGGATCTGCTGGTAATCCAACCAAACAGGTTGTGAAAGGATTGCCAGGAGAAGACAATGACAGGCAAATCGTCTCCTGTTTAGTTAGGTTTGCCAGGGTGACCCATATCTTAGTTTTGGGCTGAGGTGGGGCCCATGCCTGATGGTCTACACTGTCCCCAAAAGAAGCAAAAATTAATAATGCAACAACATAAAGTTTCCATCCCATCTTGATTTTTCCAGGCACCCTTTTGGACCACTTGGCCATCATATCTGCCACAACCCTTAAGAATGTCTCTTCTTTCTCAGCTTCAGCTTCTTTAGGTTCTTCAGACAATCCTCCCACACTTGGTTGGGATCCTGACCTCCCAAAATAGGACCTATCACATTCGACTTTGACAGAGGAATATTTCTACCACACTTAGTCTGCAAAATACAGGACTGAGATATCCCCAAAACACGTTTGACTAAATGTTGTATTTCCCATCTAAACCATGCAAGGATTTTCTGTTCTGGGGACTCATACAACTGTAACCCTTGGTGGCCAGGTAGTCCTGTAAACAATTTAAGATCTCTCTGCCAAGAGTTAACCCGCCAATAGAAATTACAGCTTTCACACCACAATTCAGCTAATCGAGTTTGGTGTACCCACTTAGTTTCCTGACAACCTCCACAGAAAAATAATACCCATGCAGTACAACATCTATCTTGACACTTAATACAAGCTAAACCCCTAGGCCCTTCAGATTCAAAATCAGAAAGCATTGAATACAAGCTTAATGTGTTATCAAGAGATTTGCACCGATCAACTGCCCGATGGCAGCATCACACTGTCCTTTCAGTTTGAGAAGTATCGGTCGAAGGATGATCAACAGCTTCGTCTCCACTCGCTGATGATCCTCTTCGCTCAGCTGATCAAGGTGTTCCATCAAACACAGCTGCTCGGGTCCATTTAGCAGGTACCCACAAAGATCCTGCAGGAGTAGAAACACAAAGATATCCGCGGCCCCAATATAACACCTTAGCAGGACCTTGCCATTGTCCTGTCTTGGGATCCCTGTATCTCACCCATACATCTTTCTTTACACCATCTGTTTCATGTACATAGTGACGAATCACAGCAGGAACCTTATTTTCCCCAAAACCACACAGGTGGTTCAAAACAAACAAGCACTCTAACAATCTCTCTTGTGGCTCTCTGGTATCCCTATATTTACTCAAATATCTTTTCAAGGTACCAATTCGCTCTCTCCACAATCGCTTGCCCTGTAGGAGAATTGGGGATGCCTGTTATGCGTTCTATCCCCCACATCTGCAAAAATTGCTTTATTCTTTTGCTACAGTAAGCAGGCCCATTATCTGTCTTGATGCCCTGTGGCACTCCCATTACTGCAAAACAACTGCTGAGATGTCTCTCTACCTGCCCTGCTTTTTCACCAGTCTGTGCTGTGGCCCATATAAAATGACTGTGTCTATGGTAACATGTACATACTTCAACCTCCCAAACTCTGCCACATGTGTGACATCCATCTGCCAGGTCTCATTTGTGCTCAGCCCTCTTGGGTTAACTCCCAGACCTAAACCACAGCCTCCATTATGATGACTACATATAGGACAGGCTTTGACTATTGCCCGTGCCTCCTCCATAGGTATTTGAAATTCTCTGTGAAGGCCTTTTGCATTCTGGTGGAACATGGAGTGTGCCTCTCTGGCTATGGTTTGTTTGGGAATCGGAGTTGCTTGTGTGATTGAGACTAATTTATCTGCTCGCATGTTACCTTCTCCCAGACCAATATCCCATTTGTGACTTCTGATATGGATAACACAAAAGGAATGCTTTCTTAGCTTAATTGCTCTCTGAAGCTGCATAAACAGCTCATGTAACCTCCTGTTCTGAACTCTTTTATGGAGGCATCCTCTATTCGCTCACACACTCCTGCAACATACAAAGAATCTGTTACAATGTTAAGAGGTCCAGAGAAATGCATCATGGCCCATACAACAGCCAATAGCTCCATCGTTTGTAAAGTGTCCACCTCAGTAGCTCGGAGTATATGATGATGCCATTGTCCCTTTTCTCGCCAGGTCACTGCCGCAGTTTGGATTTTCTTCCTGCATCAGTGTATGCAGTTATAGCATCCGACAAGGGCTTTAGTGATCTTTTTGGGCATTGAATCCAACCCCACTGTCCTACCCAATTCAATGGTACATTGGGAATGTCATCAGTGGCAGTCACACTACCGGCTCCCAACAGGGCCTCTTGTAACTCCATACTGTTTGTCAGATACCAGGTCAACGTATCCTTTTTCATTGGTATCTGTATCTGATCAGGTTCCTTTCCCATAATCTGTATTGTCCGTTCACGACCCTTTTTGAGCAGATCAGCTAAAATCTCAATTTTCTGAAGAAGGGTTTTATGTTGTTGAAGTGGTGGAGATATCCATTCCAAGGCCCATATCTCCCCCGTTTTTCTGTTATGCTGAGTAAGTGCACCCAGTAAAAATTTTGGTCCACACCAAACTGTCAGCTGTATAGGGAGATCAAGATCATGTCTCCGAACACTGCCTTGTGTAACACAGTCCAATATCTGCTGCAGTGTCTCAACCTGTTCAGGGGTTATACGAACAGGCTGTGCCGGATCAGTCCCCTTCAGTAAAGGTCGAAGCTCATCTAAGAGTTCATTAGGGATACCAACAATGGGGCGTAGCCACTGTAGGTCCCCCAGTAATTTCTGAACATCATGCAATGTATGTAATTGAATGTTTAATTGCAATTTCTGAGGGGTAACAATTTGATCAGTAAGTGTCCACCCCAGATATTTCCACGGTGCAGATAACTGAATTTTCTCAGAAGCTACAGTCAGTCCATAGAGCTTCAAAGCATCATGTATTGCCTGAATTTGTTGACCTGTAAAAGGTTCTGGCTGTGCAAATAAAATATCATCCATGTAATGGTAAATGATTGTGTCAGGCCAGGCATGCCGTAAGGGTTGTAAGGCTGCATCGACATAAAGTTGACACAAGGTGGCGCTGTTCCGCATGCCCTGGGGAAGAGATACCCATTCAAACCTCTTGTCCGGCTCCCCTCTGTTTAAAGCCGGCAGAGTGAATGCGAACCTCCGAGTGTCTCGAGGATGCAGAGCAATAGTAAAGAAGCAGTCCTTCAGATCAATAATCAAAAGTGGTCAGTCCCTTGGTAGCATAGCCGGGTTAAGTAATCCGGGTTGTAAGGCTCCCATAGGCTCCATCTGTTCATTCACAGCTCGCAAATCATGTATTAAGCGATACTTTCCCGACTTCTTTTTAATCACAAAGATGGGCGTGTTCCATGGACTTGTTGACAGCTGTAAATGTCCTTGTTTATATTGTTCATATACCAGTATGTGAACCTGTTCGAGACTCTCCCTTTTTAAAGGCCACTGCTTAACCCATACTGGAACGTCCGTGGTCCAGGTTAATGGGATTGGGAAAGTCCATGCAATGGCCCTTAGCCCAAAGGGTGTTCATTTGTCAAGACTACACCCATCTGAGCCAAAATGTCCCGACCGATAAGGCACTGCACAGTAGGAGGCAAAGGTACAACTGACAAAACACTCCGCACAGTTTTGTCCTCAATAGTCACAGATAGCATGGGTGTTTTTCTTGCAAGTGTCAGGCCTCCAACTCTGGTTACTGGCATCGTGGTTGACTGCAATGGCCAATTGTGGGGCCAAAAATCCGGACTCACAATGCTGGAGTCTGCGCCAGTATCTAATAATCCTACCAAGGTTTGCTTTTCACCCTGATAATCCAAAATTACAGTGCACTTTGGCCGTTCATTTAAGTTCATTGTCAAAAGAGCAAGGCCTCCAGTGGATCCGAATCCATGCTCCCCTCTGGACTGTGCCTGACGAGGGGGTACAGTTTTAGCCAACTGTTGCAAAGGAATTAATTGAGCTATCCTTTGTCCTTTTTCGATCCGCATCGGTGGAAAAAGAGTATGCACCATAATGGAAATCTCCCCTGTATAATCAGCGTCTATTTTCCAGATAAAACAAATAATCCCATCATTGTAGCCGAGGAACGTCCTAAAAGCAAAGCTCCCATGGGCAATCCATCAATGACGAGCGGTCCCTTCACTCCAGTTGGAACCTGTTCTGGGTGAATAGTCATCAAAGTCACTGTTGCTGCGGCTTCGAGGTCTAATCCAAGGCTCCCGGTGGTGGCGGGCTGGAGGCAGGTTGAGCTGAAGTGGTGACAGCTGCTACTTGTGTCCGGGCGCAGCGGCTGGTGGGCGCGCTGGCTCTGCCGTTTCCCGAGCGGCATCTGCAGCCTCCGGTGTTGTGGGTATCCAGGCGGCAATCGTTACACCAAACACTGACGGCGGGACAGTCCCGTCGCATATGTCCCATTCCTCCACATCGGTAGCATTTGAATCAGCCAGTAGATGGAGCTCGTGGAGCATTTATCGCTGCTGCCTGGAGCAGGGCGAGGGCCGCCAGCATTTGGTTCTGAGAAGACTCTGCCTGCTTCTGTAACCCGACCCCTAGCTCTTTAATAGCATCTACTAACATTGCTTGTAATCCCAGCGGAACATTTGCTAATCGTTCTAAAGCTTCCTCTATAGACCAATTAGCTCCCAGGGTATTTAACACATTCCTGGTAGGCTGATTGCTGTTTTGAAGTGCGCATTGCTTTAGCAAGGTCCCTTTCATGAATTCAGGGACTCCTGCCTGTTCAATAGCGTTGGCTACCCTATCTATAAAAGCTCCGAATGACTCTTCTTTACCTTGCTTCATCCCCATGTAAGAAGGAATTCCTCCCGGATCCTTAATTCTATCGATAGCTAAACGTGCCAACCGCATAGCCTCCCTGCACTTTTCAGGACCAATTAATGCTTGTGCTTCCGTTCTAAGAAAAGGCCCGAACCCCATTAACTCCTCTCCAGGGTCACCCCATATAACAGGTCCCCTGGTTGCCGTACTACTGCGACACATTGCTGACAGATCGCATGCCAATGCGCGTTGAACAGAAGCTGTTGGTGCTGAGTAAAAATGAGCCGTATTACCGCCCTGCAATCTGCCAGCAGCAAAACCTGAGTGCCCCAGATGTAATCCAGCATTTGTCTTGTGGGTTCACTGGTTACTCCGAATTGACTAACCGTGGATCGTAACTGTGATAACAGTTTCCAATCCAAAGCAGTTATTGTAGCTTGAAACCCTCCCCCCGCCAGGGGAGAATAAAACACCGGGCAGGCCATTTCCATAGCAGCTGATATCGCCTCATCATCCCCTGTGTCCATGAGTTCTTTAGCTACCGCCGCCCATGCCTCCCTTCGCTGCTGAGCAATGGCCCTTGCAAGGTCACTCTCCGACCCGGGGATGAGCGCATCACTAAGCGGAGGAGGTGTAGGGCTTGACACCGGGACAGGCGGCGCGGATGGCACGGCTGGAGGACACGCGGGGGGGGGGCTGCTGCCCGAAGCAGGAACTGATAGCGGTGGGGAGCTATTGTCTAAAGCGGGAACTAGGGTCGGCGGGGAGCCGCTGCTTAATGTAGATGCCGGTGCCGGCGGTGGACCGCCATATGAGGCAGGAACCGAAGTCGGTGAGGGGGTGCCACTTAAAGCAGGCGCTGAAGCTGGCGGGGCCGTGCTGCTTAGAGCAGGCACCAATGGGGGCGGGGAACTACCGTTTAGAGTAGAAGGCGATGCTGGCGGCAGATTTACTGTGGGTGTAACAGGAGGCAGCGGGGAACCAAACCAGTCCCCATAACTCCTGTTCCTTTCATGAGCTGCACTAGCCTGCTGGGCAGCTCTTTCCTCTGCCTGGTATTTCAGCAATTCATCATGCACGACTGGCCATAACTTTCCCAACTTTCTCGCGGTCTTATCATCATCTATGACTGCCTGCCACAACTTATCCCCAAATATACGCCACTCCGACAATTCATGTACCATGTGTGGATTACGAAAAAGCCCCTGTGCACACCCATAAGCTAACAACCCAGGAAGCTCTTTCTGCAAATCTATACCCTTAACCTGACGCCCTCGTAGAAAGTCAGTAAATAAATCATATGCTGCTTGCCTTTCTTTATCCATGTTAACAATAACAGCGCGCTTCTTGCAGCCCTTTCAGGCTTCTGGCAGCACGTATTGGCCGGGCTCTCCTTTGAGGTCACCCGGGGCCTCACACTTTCCCTGTTTTCAGCGGTGCTTTTGCTGTCCTCAGCTGCGATAGGACCCGAACCACTTACGCCGCTCGACCGTGGCTAGTGTCGAAGAAGAACGTCCGGGGTCGCCATTTGTCGTGAACGGCGGAGGAATTGCAGCACACAATATGCGTGGATGACAAATCCCAAAGTTTATTGAAAACTCACACATATTTATATTGGTGTTAATGAAGCTTATACATATTGCAAAAGCTGAGCTCATTATTGGTTAAAGCACACTTAGATCAACCACACCTACTTCTATCTTCTAATGATTATTTTGTTTCTATGTTTGCATTCTTCTAGCTTCTCTACCTAGGGTATCTACATTTTCTGGCAAGCGATTTTCTCCCCCGTCTTCCCGTTTCAGCGAAGGTCACTATGACCTTTGTCAGTGATTGGACACCGGTTACATAATCCCCAGCTTGTTTCCCCTATCCTTATCCATCGGTATCACATCGAAATGTCCCTTCTCAGCTAACCAATTATCCAAAAAGCTCTCTACAGATAACCAGGCTTAGAGGGGCCCTGCCTCTAGCCAGGTAGAGGCTAGGGAAAACCATGTTTTCTGGACTGTGTGGATTCTGGACTGTGTTGGCCTGGCACATCAGAACCACAAGAATATAAAGCTTTGGTCGATACTGCTGTGCAGTGCACATTAATCCCATCAAGACATGTGGGGACAGAATCTGTTTCTATTGCTGGTGTGACAGGGGGATCCCAGGATTTCACTTTGGTGGAAGCTGATGTGAGCCTGACTGGAAATGAGTGGAAGAAACATCCTATTGTGACTGGCCCAGAGGCCCCATGTATTTTAGGCATACATTACCTCCAAAGTGGGTATTTCAGAGACCCAAAAAGACTCAGGTAAGCATTTAGGATAGCGGCTGTAGTGACAGAGGGTGTCCAGCAATTGAACACCTTGCCTGTAGTGTCCGAGAATCCATCTACAGTAGGACTTCTGAAAGAAGAGCAACAGCTACCAATTGCCACTTCCACAGTGCATCACTGACAATATAAAACAACTCGAAATGCTGTGTTTCCCATCTCAGAGGATCTGAGAGCTGGAGACCCAAGGAGTGGTCGGCAAAACCCACTGACCCTTCAACAGCCCCATTTGGCCTGTGCATAAATCTGAAGGAGAATGGAGATTGACTGTAGACTACCATGCATTGAATGAAGTGACTCCACCACTGAGCGCTGCCATGACAGACATGTTAGAGCTCCAGTACGAGCTTAGGTCCAAGGCAGTGAAGTCGTATGTCACTATCAATATTGCCAATGCATTTTTCTCCATTCCTCTGGCAGCAGAATGCAGGCCTCAGTTTGCTTTCACATGGAGGGGAGTGCAGTACACCTAGAACTGCCTGCCCCAAGGGTAGAAGCACAGCCCCATCATCTGCCATGGACTGATCCAGACTGCACTGGAAAAGGGTGAGGCTCCAGAACACATACAGTATATTGATGACATCATTGTGTGGGGAAACACAGCCTCAGAAGTGTTTAAAAAAGAAGAAAAAATTGTTCACATCCTCCTGAGAGCTGGTTTCGTCATCAAAAAGAGCAAAGTAAAAGGACCAGTTCGTGAGATTCAGTTCCTAGGAGTAAAGTGGCAAGATGGATGGCATCAGATTCCTATGGATGTCATCAACAAGATCACAGCAATGTCTCCACCAACCAATAAGAAGGAGACACAAGCTTTCCTAGGCGCCATAGGTTTTTAGAGAATGTACATTCCCAAGTACACTCAAATCATGAGCCCTCTCTACCTAGTCACCCCCAAGAAGAACAATTTCCACTGGGGGCCTGAGCAGCAAGCCTTTGTCCAGATTAAGCAAGAAATCTCTCATGCAGTAGCCCTTGGCCCAGTCAGGACGGGACCAGAGGTGAAGAATGTGCTCTACTCTTCAGCTGGGAACCATGGTTTGTTCTGGAGCCTTTGGCAGAAGGTGCCTGGGGAGACTCAAGGTCGACCACTGGGATTCTGGAGTTGAAGTTACAGAGGCTCTGAAGCCAACTACACTCCAACAGAGAAGGAAATCTTGGCTGCCTATGAAGGAGTCCATGCCACCTCAGAGGTGATTGGTACAGAAGCACAACTCCTCCTGGCACCCTGACTTACTGGTGGTGGGGTGGATGTTCAAAGGCAAAGTTCCACCCACCATCCCACCAGTGTTACATGGAGCAAGTGGATTGCTCTTAGGACACAGTGCACCCATATAGAGAACCTGAATTGCCCTGAGATTTTGGAGTTAATTAAAAATTGGCCCAAAGATTAAAAATTTTGGTGTCCCGGATGAAGAACAAGAACCAGTGACACGGGCTGAAGAAGCTCCTCCATATAACCAACTGCCCCCAGAGGAAACATGCTATGCTCTTTTCACTGACAGTTCCTGTCACATTGTAAGAATTAATTTGGAGTGGAAAGCAGCCGTATGGAGCCCCACATGACAGGTTGTGAGGCCATTAAAAAAGAAGGCCATCAGAGGCCATTAAAAAAGAGGGTGGATCAAGCCAACTTGTGGAACTCAAAGCCGTTCAGCTGGCCCTGGACATTGTAGAAAGAAAGAAGTAGGCAAAGTTCTACTTCTACACTGATTCATGGATGGTAGCCAATGCTCTGTGGGGATGGCTGGAGAGGTGGAAAAAGGCTAACTGGCAGCATAGAGGAAAACCAATTTGGGCTGCTGAAGAGTGGAAAAACATTGCTACCAGGGTAAGAAGGTAAGACTGTGAAAGTCCACCATGTAGATGCCCATGTCCCCAAGAGTAGAGCTAATGAAGAGCACCAAAACAATGAGCAAGTAGACCAAGCTGCAAAGATAAGGGTGTCAAAAATAGACCCAGATTAAAAACACAAGAAAGAGTTATTCCTAGTTTGATAACCCCATAATGCCTCAAGCCATCAGGGTAGAGAAGCCACCTCTAAATAGGCATGAGACCAAGGGGTGGATTTAACCATGGACAGTATTTCGCAAGTTATCCACGACTGTAAGTTTATGCTACCATCAAACAAGCCAAGCAGTTAAAACCCCTATGGTATGGTGAGTGGTAGTCCAAGTACAAGTATGAAGAGGCATGACAAATTGACCACATCACACTGCCCCAGACATGCCAAGGCAAGTGCTATGTGCTCACAATAGTAGCAGCCACCACGGGATGGTTAGAAATCTACCCTATGTCTCATGCTAGTGCCATAACACCATCCTGGGCCTTGAAAAGCAAATCCTGTAGAAACATTGCAGCCCTGAAAGGATTGAGTTAGACAATGAGACTCATTTCAAAAACAGCCTTATCAACACATGGACTAAAAAGCACAACACTGAGTGGGTGTACCATATCCCCTACCATACACCAACTTCAGGAAAAGTGGAGAAGTACAATAGATTACTAAAAACTCAATTGAAAGCCTTGAGTGGAGGATCTTTCAAAAACTGGGAGCAGCATTTAGCAAGAGCCACCTGGTTAGTTAACACCTGAAGTTCCACCAACCGAGTAAGTCCTGCCCAGTCTGAGTCCCTGAATATAATGGAGATAAAGTCCCAGTAGTACACGTCAGAGGTTTTTTGGGGAAGACTGTGTGGATCAATTCTGCCTCGAGTACAGACAAACCCATTTGTGGAGTTGTCTTTACCTTTACTCAGGGACTGGGGAGGGGGGGGGGGGTGCTGTGCCTGTTAAATAAACAAGTTCTTTCCACTTCTCTTTAAAGAATCCTTCCCAAACTGGTTGGGGAGAGGGCTGTGTGGGTTTGCTTTCTGGAGGGGCCCCCTTTGGAGGTTTTCTTCCAAATTTGCCCTAAACCAGGACAGTGGTGGAGCAACTCCTCCCAATGACAGCATGGGGGAGGAGCTACATGGTGCCACCCAACCCACTGCAGACAGATGTTGACTTCATTTATGTGGTGACCATCACCTACAACACCAGGAGAGGGAATGCCACTGTGGCCATGGCAGCAGGGGAGGTGCAGATGTTCGTAGTGAACCTTAACTCCCACCTGTATGTCAGTGCAGTGGTAGCTGTGCAGCTGGCGTTTTTCTTCAGCCGGTCATCTTGGCAAGATCCCTTCCTCCTTGTTGTCCCACCTGTCACCTCCCTTTGCACTGCATTCCGCTTCAGCAGTGTGCCCACCCAGTATAACCATTCCATCCTCATTGAACTCACCACTGCCACCACCACCCTCAACCATCGGCTAGACAACACCATGGCATGGCAGGCCATTCCTGGCACAGATTTCTCCTGGGTCAGCATCACCATGAGTGCAATGATGCAGAGCGCTGAGAACTCAAGGATGCCCTTTGGGCTCCTGGTGTTTGGTTCCAGAGTCACACTGGATATGGATTCCTGGGGCTCTGTGCTACCAATGAGTGCAGTCAGTCCATTGTTGTGTCACCCCAATGGTTGAGTGTTGTGCAGTGGACCATTCATGGGTGGCCCCCTTTTTTAAGTCCCCACACCACTCTGCTGTTGGGATTTAGTATGCAAGGAGAGGTGTGAGATGGTGGATGGACAACCAGAGTTCATCCAGGAGACTTTCTCCACCTGTTGGCTTGCTGGCAGGCCACACTACCGCAGTTTTAATGGAAAAACCTCTGTTTTCATGGGAATATGTGCCTACAATTTGACCACCATCTGCGATCCAAATCCTACCCTTCCTGCCTTTTCTGTTGAGGTCAAAAAGGAAGAAAAGGTGAACTCCAAAGTTTCCTCCATAGGCTTCATCACCAATCACATAGACAACATCGCCATCACCACAGTCCTATCAGAGAATGGGATGGTGAGGGTATGCAAAAATCAAGTAATTTTTTTGCATTTTGCTGAAATTATGTATTTAGCAATGATCTTGAGGGTCTTTTCTTAAATAATTCCAGGATTTGCTGGTGTGTAGGCAACCCTTGTATGAAGACACCTCAAATCTTCTTAAATGCCATGTATTGCACAATTTTGGTGAATTTTGGTTGTTTTGATGATTGTTGTTGTCCTCCAGGTAAGCAGCCACCACTCGTGCCTCCCCATGTCCCTCTCCCATGGGGAGCTTCATGTCTACCAGAAGGGTAAATCCATGTTGATCCAATCAAATTTCAAGCTGAAGGTCCTCTACAACTGGCATGATCATTTAGTGATCAAACTTCTGACTGCTCTTTCTGGAAAAGTCTGCAGAATGTGCAGGAACAAAAGGGACCTCCCTCCTGATGGTAAACAGGTGTGGGATATTGTGGAGTTTGGGCGGAGCTGGAAGGTGACCAGTGATAGTGGTCACTGCCAGGACACCTATGATGGGGAATGTGAGCTGTGTGGATGGGACCAGGTGCTGACATACAAGGCAGAGACCTGGTGTGGGAAGTTGTCCCAACATTCTGGGCCATTCTGGTCATGTCATGACACTTATCAGTCCCAATATCTACGTGAAGAACTGTATCTATGACCTGTGTGTCAATGAGTGTCATTGTGATGCGCTGTGCCATACCTTCGAGAGCTATGCTGATGACTGCCAGGAGGAGAGGATCAATGTTTCTGACTGGAGGAAACAGTGGGATGTTGTGAGTAGAGGATGGTTGGGTGAAAATACTCCTTGGGGTGGGTGGAGCCTAATTAATGAGGGACTGAAGATCTGTGGGATCATGGGTTGGGAAAGGTTATGGCAGCAGATCCAAGCAGAAAATCTCTGGATGTTCAAGGAAATTCCAGAAAGTCCATGTAGAAAGTCCACAAAGTCCATGGAGTCTCTAGAAAGTCTAAGCAGGAAGTCTAGGAAGTCTGCAGAGACTCCAGAAAGTCCAGGTAGAGCATCCAGGAAGTCCATGGAGACTTCAGAAAATCAATGGAGACTCCATAAAATCCATGGAGACTCCAGGATATCTATAGATAATCAGAGAAGTCTGTCCCACCATGTGCTGCCCCACCCTGATCGCTGTCTCCCTCCCTGTCCAGCTCTCACTTGCCTGCCCAACAGCACCTACAGCACCTGTGGCCTCGCCTACCTCCCTTCCTGCAACATCCCCGCTGTGCCATCCAGCTGTGCAGCTGTTACCACCTGCCTGGACACCTATGTGTGCTGTGAGGACCTTATCCTTGATGCCAACACCCACATCCCCCCGCTCTGATGTAGCTGATGTAGCCGGCTGGGGGTCTATGTACAAATCACAAACAAGACGGGACTGCTGTGGAATGTGCCTTGAGCTGTTTTATTTTCCAGCATCAGTCTCATTACATGGTTATGACAATGGGAAGATGCCACCAGCTCACATCCCAGGCGGCAGACTAAGAACTTAATGTTACAACTTACTTTATAAGTTTTTTGACCAATCACACAAAGCAAAAGCACATTGACAGTAGTTCTATCCAATCACAATGAGCACATGTACCTTAGGTTAAAACAATGCTTGCTTATTTCAAATACAAGAACTGCTTGTAAGCATTAAAACACAATGCCCAGAGCTCCATTATTAAGCTTAAAACTTCCTAGTATCTCTCTAGATATACTTTTCTGCAGCTTAGGGAGTTATGCTAGACAAGCGTTAATACACAGATCATTGTTCTATTTGTCCTTGCTTTTCTACTTTTTAAATAATTTTTCTGCTGACCTATCTCGTGACTACTGCTTAGCTCTAATCACAGTTCTCCTGTCTCTGAGGCCTGCCTTTTGCAGCTTTCCCAAAACCATCTGATTTTATGGATTCCCACAATTCCCCCCTCTTGGTTCACCTAAAAAGAAACCTTCATAACCGTGTCATTTATTAACTACTTTGCATTTCATAGCTTTACTATATTATTTTTGCTTATTACTTACTTAAAACATCTTTTTGCTTGCATTAAGCATTGCTATATTAAAACACAGCAATTTTAATGCTGTGAAAGTCCAGTCAGTTCAAAGGGTATAAGTCATGCCTGACAATAATTACAAATCATTGTTCGAAAAAGTCTTGTCGGTTCCAAGCTCTTAATTCAAAACCTTCCCCCCTGTCTATACCTTCATCTGGCACCTGTGAGATTTCAAGAACTCTCTGTGAATCCATTTCCTACGTCTCTCTCTTGTATGATAAAAACTTCTTTGATAGTTTTGTCCATCATTTGTTGCACACAATGAAGTATGCATGGTGTTACTACTAATATAACTACCAAGACACCCAACACATATAGACCTATCTTACAAAGTTCCCTTAGCCAAGGTGCAAAGCTCCTTTCTTGAAACAAATCATCTAACCAGGACCCACTATCTTCTTTAATTTGAGCTGTCAGATTTTTCAGATTTTGTATGCTTTTGTGGATGGATTCAGAATGATCAGACAGATTCATACAACACAATCCTTCAAATTCCTCACAACTGTGTCTGTGTGCCAGTAAAAGAAAATCAATTGCAGCTCTATTTTGAAGCGTAGCTTGTCTAACACTATTAACATCTGTCAACATACCACTAATTGCAGAGGATGCGGCATTAGTTTGTTTACTCAGCCAACATCCAACCCGATCTAATTGTTTCAATGCCATTGCTGAAGCTAGTTGGGGTAAAAACAAACCTGCTGAAACCCTTTTGGCAGCATTCCAAGGCATGAAATCACTCTTACAGTTTTCATCATAATGATGAGCAGATTATGTTCCCCTATGTTTCTTCTTAATGACTGCTTTAGCAGTAGATGCTCTCACAGTGAGCCTTCCAATGCTACATGGGCCATCTTCAAGGTGTGATGGAATGCCCTGCCAAGCCCTATCTCCACCAACGATCCAATATCCTTTTGGCAATTGTCATGGATATTGGTCAGCCTCGGAAACCACATCCCAACTGTTTGAATAATTACACCAAAAACTTAAATTTCTGTATGCAAAATAATGGGGAGTAACATTGTACTTTGGAGGATCACATTCTTGCCAATCATTAGTTGTAAATGAAAGGCAAAATCCGTTGTTAAAGAACCAAGGATTTCTAATTCTTGGGGTTCAGATACTGCTTTGGGAAGTTCTTTGGCCCAAATGTTCCAATTCAATACAGGATTGCTCCCATTGTTAATTTCACCAGTCTTACTATTAAATTGCTTTTTGATCAAAGACAAATCCTTTACTGGCACACCGACTAGACAGGTTGAGAAAGGCTTTTCTGGTTCCGAATTAGACAAACATATAGTATCTGAGCTTGCTGCCTTGGCTAAGGTCACCCAAACATTTGGTTTTGGTTGTTCCACAGGTAAATCTGCACTACAAGAAGCAATTAAAACCAACCAACACCAGCATATCATTTGATTTTGCCCCATCCTGTTCATGATCTAATTTTTGGCAGAAAATCCTCCCATATATATCAATTTAAAAACTTTGCTTTTGACCTTAAAATAAAATTTCACCTTTGAAAGTCCAATAGAGGGAATCTATGACATAACAAAACAAAAACTATGCTTTTGCCAAAAATCAGCTCTATGAAGTCAACAATTGACACACTTATAAATAACATAAAATCAGAGTTTGCAGGTCCCACCGATGCACAAGGAATGTCAGGTGTGACCTGGGATCCCTCTGCTCAGCTCACGTCTGCGTACTTGCTTCTTTGGCCTTGGACTCGTCAAAATGTTCTGGGGTGTGATATGGTTTGATGTTTTTGGCTGGGACCCACTTCATTTTTGCACTTGTAGAGACAGAAGCATACCCTTTGCCCCAAGTGATTAATTGGAAAGGACCTTCAATTTGTCCAGTCTCAGGATTTCTAATTAAAACAGGGGGATTTTCTTTAGGTTTCACCTGTGTGTTATTTGAAAAATGCCTAAAAATTGGTGGATCAGGTTCGGCAACAGAGCTGTTTAAAAAAAAAAGCATACAAAGCTTTTTTAAACCTCATCTGTGGTGTGACATCTACTCCCCCCCTCTGTTGATCTAGAACATGTTTTAATATCTGATGTGCCCTGTCAAGAATTATTTATCCTGTGGGAGAGTGAGGAATATCAAAGATATGACGAACACCCAATTCAATAAAAAATGTGACCAATTTTTGAGATATATATGTGGGACCATTGTTGGTTTTCAATTATGGGGGCACACACAATGAAGAAAAAGACTGCAAAAAAAGGTGACAAGCATGATTAACAGTTTCACCTGTGTGAAGAAAACCAAAATCTGCATAAGAGAACATGTCCAGAGTGGCCGCAAACGGAGGCCATTTTCCATGGGAAAAAAAAGTCATTACCCCAGGGTCTTGGTATCAGATAAAAGACGGCCTTTGGGGCTCTTAGGACATGCAGGGTCCTAGTTGCTAGCAGCTTTGGCTTTGGAGAAATCCAGCAAAGTTTGCAAATTCCAGCAAATCATAGCCCAGTCTGTCATGGTGAGTGGCCGCAAACGGAGGCCATTTTCCATGGGAAAAAAAAGTCATTTCCCTGGGGTCTGGGGATCAGATGAAAGGTGGCCTTTGGGGCTCTAAGGACTTGCAGGATCTTAATTTTTGGAAGCTTTAGTTTTGGAGAAATCCAGCAAAGTCTGCAAATTTCTAGCTTGGCACCATGCAGTCAGCCAGGGGTATGGGCTGTGAATGTAGGCCATTTTCCATGGGAAAAAGAAGTAATTTCCCCCGGGTCTCGGGATCAGATGAAAGGTGGCCTTTGGGGCTTTAAGGATATGCAGGGTCTTAGTTGCTGGCACCTTTGGTTTTTGCGAAATACAGCAAAAATTTCCGATGCCTGGCTTGGAATAGTCTTTCCCCAGGGCGATTGGCCACAAACAGAAGCCATTTTCCATAGGATAAAGAAGTCCTTTCCCCAGTGTCTTGGTATCAGATGAAAGGTGGTCTTTGTGGCTCTAAGGACTTGCAGGGTCCTCGTTGCTGGCAGCTTTAGTTTTGGAGAAATCCAGCACAGTTTGCCAATTTCTAGTAGGGCATCACCCTGACTGCTAGAGCGAGTGGCCATGAACAGAGGCCATTTTCCATGGGATAAAGAAGTCACTTCCACCAGGTCTGGGTATCAGATGGAAGGTGACATTTGGGGCTCTAAGCACTTGCAGGGTCCTAATTGCTGGCAGCTTTAGTTTTGGAGAAAACCAGCAAAGTTTGCCAATATCTAGCTTGGCATCTGCTATCTGCCAGGGTGAGTGGCCACAAACGTAGACTATTTTCCAAGGGATAAAAAAGGCATTTCCCTGGGGTCTGGGTATCACATGAAAGGTGACGTTTGGGGCTCTAAAGCCTTGCAGGGGCCTAGTTGCTGGCAGCTGTTGATTTGGAGAAATCCAGGAAAGATTGCTGATTTCTAACCTGGCGCTGCCCTGTCGGCCAGGGAGTGAAGCCGCAAATGGAGGCCATTTTCCATGGGAAAAAGAAGTCAATTCCCCAGGGTCTGAATATCAGTTGAAAGGTGCTCTTTAGGGCTCTAAGGAATTTCAGTCTCCTATTTGCTGGCAGCTTTAGTTTTGGAGAAATCCAGTAACGTTTGCCAATTTCTGGCCTGGCCCTGCCCTGTCAGCCCGGGTGAGTGGCCAAAAACGGGGTCCATTTTCCAAAGGAAAAAGAAGTCCTCTCCCCAGGGTCTGGGGATGAGATGAAAGGTGATGTTTAGGCCTTTAAGGACCTTAAGGGTCATAGTTGCTGGCAGCTGTAGATTTGGAGAAATCAGGCAAAATCAGCCAATTTCGAGCTTGGCACTGCCCTGTTGCAAAAGCAAGTGCCCGCAAACGGAAGCCATTTTCTGTGGGAAAAAGAAGTCCTTTCCCCAGGGTCTGGGGATCAGTTGAAAGGTGGCCTTTGAGGATCTAAGCCTTGCAGGGTCCTAGTTGCTGGCAGCTTTAGTTTTGGACAAATCCAGCAAAGTTTTCCCATTTTGCGTTTGGCACCGCCATGTCGGACAGGGCCAGTGGCCGCAAACAGAGGCATTTTTCAGTGGAAAAAAGAAGTCCTTTCCCCAGGGTCGGGAAATCTGTTGAAAAGTGACGTTCGGGGCTCTAAGGATGTGCAGGGTCCTAGTTGCTGGTAGCTTTAGTTTTGGAGAAATCCAGCAAAGTTTGCAAATTTCTAAACTGTCTCTGCACTGTCGGCCAGGATGAGTGGCCTCAAACGGAGCCCATTTTCTGTGGGAAAAAGAAGTCCTTTCCCCAGGGTCTGGACATCAGTTGAAAGGTGGTGTTAGGTGCTCTAAAGCCTTGCAGGGTCCTCGTTGCTGGCAGCTTTCGTTTTGGAGAAATCCAGCAAAGTTTTCCAATTTCGACCTTGGCACGGCCTAGTGTTACAGGGCGTGTGGCCAGAAACGGAGCCCACATTCCATGGGAATAAGATGTCATTTCCCAGGGTCTGTGTGTCAGATGAAAGGTGGCCTTTGTGGCTCTAAGGATTTGCAGGGTCCTAGTTGCTGGCAGCTTTAGTTTTGGAGAAATCCAGCAAAGTTTGCCCATTTCTAACCTGGCACTGCTCTGTCAGTCAGAGTGAGAGGCCACAAATGGAGGCCATTTCCTGTGAGATAAAGAAGTCCTTTCCTCAGGGTCTGGGGATCAGTTGAAGGTGGCCTTTGAGGCTCTAAAGACTTGCAGGGTCCTAGTTGCTGGCAGCTTTAGTTTTGGAGAAATCCAGCAAAGTTTGCCCATTTCTAACCTGGCGCCGCTGTGTTGGCCAAAGCGAGTGGCCTCAAATGGAAGCCATGTTCCGCATGGATTAGAAGTCCTTTCTTCAGGGTCTGAGTATCAGCTGAGGGGTGACTTCTAGGGCTGTACAGCCTTGCAGGGTCCTAGCTGCTGGCATCTTTAGTTTTGGAGAAATACAGCAAAGTTTGCCCATTTCTAACCTGGCGCTGCCCTGTCAGCCAGGATGAGTGGCCTCAAATGGAAGCCGATTTCCATCAGGAAAAGAAATCCTTTCCTCAGGGTCTGGGTATTGGTTGAAAGATGGTGTTTGGTGCTCTAAGGACTTGCAGGGTCCTAGTTGCTGGCAGCTTTTGTTTTGGAGAAATCCAGTAAAGTTTGCCAATTTCGAGCTTGGCGCCACCCTGTCCACCAGGAGAGTGGCCTCACACGAGGCCATTTTCCATGGAAAAAAGAAGTCTTTTCCCCAGGGTCTGGGTATCAGTTGAAAGGTGACATTTGAGGCTCTAAGGACTTGCAGGGTCCTAGTTGCTGGCAGCTTTAGTTTTGGAGAAATCCAGAAAAGTTTGCCAATTTTTAAACTGTCGCCACAAACAGAGGCATTTTTCCATGGGAAAAGAAGTCATTTCCCCAGGGTGTGGGAATTTATTGAAAGGTTATGTTCGGGGCTCTAAGGATTTGCAGGGTCCTCGTTGCTGGCAGCTTTAGTTTTGGAGAAATCCAGCAAAGTTTGCAGATTTCTAACCAGGTGCTGCCCTGTCGGTCAGGGCGAGATGCTGCAAACGGAGCCCATTTTCTGTGGGAAAAAGAAGTCCTTTCCCCCGGGTCTGGGAATCTGTTGAAAGGTGACGTTTAGGGCTCTAATAACTTTCAGGATCCTAGTTGCTGGCAGCTTTCATTTTGGAGAAATCCAGTAAATTTTCAGATTTCTAAACTGTCGCCGCCCTGTCAGCCAGGACGAGTAGCCTACGCTTGAGTGCGTACAAACCTGTTCACGCTTATTTGTCTGTTCTGTCAAAACACTGATTGAGATTGCTTTACTATAAGTAGTTCCGCAAATCATTTGGCTAATTTCTTCTCCCACTACCCCTTGAAGCTGCCAGGTTTTTTGTTTTTCCCATTCCTGCAAAGTGAACAAAAGCCTGGGACCAAGGCCATTCGGTAACACATTGACTAAGGGGACTCTCAGTTCCTTCTACCAATTGCGGTATTACTATTGTACTTAATGTGGGCTTCGTAGTCTCAGTCCCTTCTGCCCACCGGGATGTAACTACTGTACTCAATGTCAGCTTTGTGCTCTCAGTCCCTTCTACCCATTGGGGTGTAACTATGGTGCTCAGTGTATGCTTCATGCTCTCAGTCCCTTCTATCCACTGGGATGTAACTACGGTACTCAGCATGGGTTTTGTTATAGCGTCTATCTTAAATTTATGAGCTAAGCCTTTTCAACCTAATGGGTTGGTCAAGTTATTTTGTCAGCGGCATGTCACATAAGTTGGTTTAGTTAAAGTAAAATTATGCCAGCAATCAATTGGTTCATTTTTACTATCCTTTGTACTTGCAACATTGTTCGTTTTGGGACCTAGAATGTAACTACCAACATACTCCTGGCAGCAGCACAGCGTAAGGGGAGTTTGTTTGGCACACTCCCACTTGTTTGTAGGATAGTCTTGCTGAAGGGATATCCAGATCATTTTTCCCACCTGGTTCCATAAAATTTCCAGAAACTGTAATGGAGGTGGATTTCTCATAGAGAGATCTTTCCACTTTTCTGCATGCTACCACAATCATTCCACCAATTGTTCCAGTTAGGGTTCTAGTCCAGTCCTTCTGATCCCATCCCCACTCACTTGGACGATATACCTGGGAGTCATGCAGCACTACAGGCTGTAGGTTCGGGTGGCCACCCTTGGGACACGCTCCTAGAACATTAGTGTGATGGAGGGTAGCTTCAGATCATGACCACTCAGCAGGATCCTGTCCATGGAATTGTGGTAGGATGCAGAAAAATATCACCAGTGTTATCATGGTTCTGATGATTCTCATGTCCCTCGGGGTTCTTCTGTAAAAGTAAAACCAACAGAAATCCTTCCACTGAGGGCAGAAAAGAGTTAAAATGATAGGATTATCCAGCATGAATTTATCCAATGCTCTTTCCCTAGAGCATCACAGGCTACCCATGCATATTTCTTCAGAGGGGTTTTCAGCACTAGTGCTACTTCCCCTACAGTAGGGAGGTCCACCAGAACAGGTTGCCCAGGGTAATGTGCTGGATTTTTTGAATTCTCAGGTCCCCGTAGTGCGGGAATGATGCTTGGAGCTGTTGGGCAAAAGGCAGTGATTTTGGGACATCCATTCACCCCCCATCTACTGTTCACTCTTTTAACAGCTTCCCATAACCGAACATCCCAATTTCCCTCCCGGGGCTTCAGAAGTCCTTTCAAAAAACCATTGGTCCTTTCTAAGATCCCGTTAGCTTGAGGGTAGTAAGGGATGTGGAAAGTCTGCTTAATTCCTTCACCTTTTGCCCAATGCTGTACACCTCTCGCAGTGAAGTGGGACCTGTGATCAGATTGAATTTCCTGTGGCTTTGGGAAAGTTCCAAAGCACCCCTGCAAAGCTTTAACTATTATCACCTGTAGCTCTTTTCAAAGCATCAGCTTGAACCAACCCAGATACAAGTTCTACTCCTACTAGCACAAAGTGTTTACCTCCTGACTTCTTAAAGGGGCTGATATAGTCTGCCTGCCACACGTCCTATAAGCCTTTACCCTTTCTTAAACGCAGAGGGTCATCTTCTAAAGGATGTCTCTCCAGCCACATGCGACATTGCTCGCAGGCTGATACGCATGTTTTACACATTTCCCTGGTAACCGGCCAACCACGAGCATGATCTTCTTTGTACAAATCTTTTGTACTTGTGTGCTGTCTTTTTACATGCAGCCATTCTGATAGTTGATCCCAGTCCTCAGTAATTTGTTCCTTTTTCAGGGGGCTGAGCCTTGCTAGCTCATCAGCTCTATTATTCCACTCTCCTGCTGGGTTTCCATCTGTTTGGTGAGAAGCTACCCAACCAACAGCAAAATTTCCTTGGCTTGCGACATCTAAAATTTCTTGCCACTTTTCCTTTTACCACACTGGAATTCTGTGAACTTCCCAATCATTTTGCTGCCGGACAGGAAGCCACTCGGTACAACCTTTGTACACTGCATAAGAGTCGGTGTAAATGCAGACAAGAGAAATGTTCTGTGCCTCACGTCAAAAAACACTCCAAACAGCTATGAGTTCCCCAGCCTGAGCGCTGCTTTCCCCTTCGGTAATGATTCTTTCACCAGATGAAATGTGTAAGGCAGCTGCTCTATATCTCCCTACCTTCCCTTCCCGTTTTGCAGAGGCATCTGTGAACTTGCTGCTAGTTCCAGGGAGAAAGGAAAGGCAGCTTTGATTACAGGGGAGATTTATCTTGGCTGCTAACCAGGCTCTCAGTGTCTTGGATTGTTAGATTTTTAGCTGCATCTTCCATTATTGAGACAGTGTTACAGTAGGCTTCCATCTGAGCATACCATTTTCTAACTGAGGCCCTTTGGGCTACCCCATCAGGCGAGGGGGGGTCCCATTAGTGACAATTTTGATAACTTTGAAAGGGTCTCTTAATACAATAGGCTGTTGTGCAATTTTTTCCTCTTCTAGGAGAGCTAAGCTAACCAAAAAACAATCCCTTTTCCCAGGTAGTGTATCTTTTCTCAGCATCTTGGAAACCACAGGAATAAAAACCAAGAGGCCCCGTCGGACCCCCAGGACCCCACTGCCAAATGTGTACTGATAGCCCTGAGGAGGCAAATCCCCATTCCACCTGAAAGGGATCTGTGGGACAGAGAGGGCCTAGTGCTTGGTGAGCTGTTGCCTCAAAAATCAGTAATTGTAATGCTTCTTCCTGAGAAGGAGTCCAATCCCATTTCATCCTTTTCCTCAGCAAGTCAAAAAGCAGCCTAGCAATTATTGAGAAATCTAGGATGTGTTTTCTCCAGAACACTAATAGTCCTAGAGCTTGCTGGAGATCTTTCCTCGATCCAGGCGTTTGAATCTGATCTAAAGAGGTTAGGATATCGGGTGGAATACATGTTGTATCTCCTTTCCTCCAAATTTCCAAAATCTTCACTTCCTGAGAAGGCTTCTGAATTTTCTCTGGGAGAATCTGCAAATCAAGACTTTCTAAGTGAGTGATTATTTTCTGCTGATGTTCCCCTACTACCTCTATTTCAACCCTCTGCCCCCCTCCCCCCACCAGAATGTCATCAATGTATTGATTATCAGCTACAGGATCAGGTTTGGGTATTTTTCCTAATTCCTGGGCTAAAGCATGGTGGGCCAAAGTGGGGGAGTGTTTGTTGCCTTGGGGAAGCCTAGTGCAAGTGTATTGCTGTCCTTTCCCAAGTGAAGGCAAAATGGTCCATATCTTCTGGCTGTATAGGTATCATAAAGAAGATGTCTTTGACATCCATAGTTGCCATTGCCATGATTGAGTGAGCCTTTTCTTGAATTGATGTTATTAACTCAGCTAAGTTTGGGACCACTGCTGTAAGAGGCTCTGTGTTGGCATTAAGCCTGCAAAAATCTATTGTTAATCTCCACTTCCCATTGGCTTTTCAGACTGGCCATACAGGTGAATTAAAAGGAGAATGTGTGTGAATTATTACCCCTTGGTTTCTCAAGTCCTGTAGAACTGCTTTGATACCTCCTCTGGCACCAGAAGGTCGAGGGTATTGTTTTACATTAGTTGTTTTATTATAGTGTAGGGAGAGTGCGGTTTGAAGCAGCCTCATGTTAAGTGGCAGTGTGCTAAAAAACCACAGAAATCCCTTAGAGTCTTCCCACTGCCTCCCAGCAAGGACAAACATTCCTAATCAATTATTTGGAATGTTCCCAATTACTGTTTTGATGACTAGTTGATGCTTATCTCCAAGGAGTGTCAGTTTGACTGAGGCAACATTCATAGATTCTGTAGTTCCCAGAACATTAAGAACACAGCATTGTCTCTTAGTTGGAACAATTCCACACCTCTGGGCATCCTTTTTTGTTAGTGCAGAGATTTGAGCCCCAGTGTCAATCAAAAAGGTTACTAGTAGCCTTTTGAGGCCTGTGATAGCTGGGATTAATATATATCCTGATTTATTTTTAGTGAGCATACTTAAATAAACCCAAGCTCTGCCCCTTTGCCCACCTGTAAGCGGTGGAGAGATTCGTTTCTCGAAAACCCTGTTGGTTTTGGTTCACTGCCTGTGTTCTGTGGGAGAGGGTGGGGGAGGGTTAGTTTTGGTTCCTGAAAAGGGAGGAGTGCACTGGGTTGAGTCGATGGATTGAGAAGCTGAGGGCTGTGAGGGGCAAGAGTGAAGCCAGGATCTCTAGATCCACTTTGGTCAGTAGAGTTCCTGAGGAATCTGTCTAGTCTTTCTACAGGACTTGAAGCCATTATGGTTTTCTGTAGAGTCATTGCTGTAGGTTTAAGCATTTCTGGAAGTCCACAAATTCAATTGGTCATTAGTTCTGGCTTCACAGGTAATTGCATTGGGCATCCAAAACCAGGAAGTAATTTCTTTTCATGAATCATTTGCAGGCAGGTGGCTTTGTGGACACTTTCTAGAGCTGGTTGGTGGTGCCAGCGATTGCCAGGGGGTCACCCCTTTCCAAAGGATTCATAATCCTGGCCCAGGAGCTCCCCCGAGGGCGGCAGCTGGGGAGGCACTCGGTGGGGGCCATGCAGATCATTGCCCCAGGGCCAGGTACTTAGCCCTCCGCGCCTTGGCGGTCATCCAGGTTTCCCTCAGCCTCGTCAAACGCTGCGGGCTGCTGAAAGGGGCCGGCGAGCCAGATGGCGGTTTAAAGACTCGGGCCATTGTTGTCATCCCGCCGCGCGTGTGGGGGTTTAACTGCACCACGCCAGGGAGGGGCACCCTGCCCCCAACCCCCCCGCGGCCCGGCCTTGGCGGAGAGGCCGTGGTGCGTGGTCAGCTGCGGGGGCTGAACTGCTCGCCTCGTTGTAACGGGCGACGCCGGCAGAGAGCGCGCGCTCTCTGCCCTTCCTCGGCTGTGGGGTTGCGGCCACCGGGGCCCGCTGCGCTCTCTCTCCTTGGCCCGCTGCCACGCTTTCTGGCGTGCGCGGCGCTGCATCTGGCGCGTCCAGTGCCTCTCCCCTCGACGGCCTTTTATCCTTGAACGCGCACTGGTGGCGCCGTCATCCGCTGGCCGTCCCCTGGCTCGACTGCCCACCCGCCCGGGATGGGGGGGGTGAGCACTCGGCGGGCCCTCCGGAGGCGGAGGCCCGCGAGCGTGGGCGACCCTGTGCCGAGCAGCAGCGGCGCTGCTCGACGGGTGTCCCTCCCTGCGGGGATGGTCGGCCGGAAGGCGCTGCTGTCGCTTGGTGGCAGTCCCGGCCCCGGCCCCGTTCGTCGCGTCCTCCGCCGCCCTTCCCAGCCGCATGTGGGCCGAAGGAAGGCGTGCGGGGCAGCTGCAGGTGTGCTTCTCCCCGCCCAGTCTCCATGTGAAAACGAGGAGGGCGGGCGTTGCCCCCCGGCTCAGCGCCGTATGCCTTCTGCTGGGTACATGCCTGAGGGAAGGGGCCCTGGCAGTGCGATGCGGTGGTGGCGGTCCCAGGAGTGTGGCCCTGGCGGCGGCAGGGTCTTGCCGTCTGGCAGGCCTCTGGTGCCAGCAACACCGGCTCGGGTCTCGGTGGCGCCCGCCTCTGGGGCCAGCCGCGGAGCGCATCCACCGGACGCTTGCCCACCTGGTGGAAGTGGTCCCGCGGGAGGCACGCCGAGGGGGCCGGTTGTCGTCTCGTGCTGTCTTGAGTGGGGGAAGGCTGCACCGTGGGGAAGAGAAAGCTGGCTGTGCAGTGGCGTGGCGGCGCTCCGCGAGGCCCGCGGTGTTGGGGCCGAGGGAGAGCCGGCGTGTGCGGGGGCCGACGGCTGCGCACCCCCGGCCGCGTGCCGTGTGTGTTGTGCGTGTCGTCCCGTGGAAGCGAGAAGCAGGAGGGCCGCCGTGCCCCCCGCGTTCTGGCGTGCGCCGCCTGGCCCTCCGTGCGGAGGCCGGGCCGAGCCCGGGCGCCTGGGCCGCCTCCGAAGGACGGCATGTGAGGTCAGTGTCTCGCCTCGCGGGGGGAGGCAGTC